>NW_024080958.1:1565409-1800864 GCF_003009895.1 Hyaena hyaena
CACATGATATATGTAATGTGCACACAGAGAGACAGTTCAGGATTCATACATTTTATCTCTTACATGTACCTATGAACAACGCATGGTATTGTTTTACGTGCTTTCAAAATTTACTGCAACAGCACTATCAACAATAGTCAAATTATGGAAAGAGCCCAAATGTTCATTGATTGACAAGTGGATAAAGAAGGTGTGGTGTATATATACAATGGGATATTACTTATCAGTCAAAAAGAATGAAATCTTGCCATTTGCAACAACATGGATGGAACTAGAATGTATTATATAGTAAGTGAAATAAGTCAGAAAGATAAACATCACATGATTTATCTCATATGTGAAATTTAACAAACAGATCAGATGAACATAGGGGAAGAGAAGGAAAAATAAAGTAAAAACAGAGAGGGAGGCAAACCATAAGAGACTCTTAGCACAGAGAGCAAACTGAGAGTTGCTAGAGGGGAGGTGGGTGGGGGGATGGGCTAAATGGGTGATGGGCATTAAGGAGGGCACTTGTTGGGATGAACACTGGGTGTTTATATGTGAGTGATGAATCACTAAATTCTACTCCTGAAGCCATTATTTCACTATATGTTAACTAACTTGGATTTAAATTTAAAATAAAGTCACACCCCCCCCCCCCAATTTACCACGACAGTATTAGGCATTTGTTTTTGAGACTCATTTATGTTGAAATATATACTCTAGTTCTTTCCTCTTAACGGCTATGTAGTTTTCTGCCAAGGGAACTTCACTTTTCACCAATATAGACTGAACTAAAGGGAACATCGTTTTTGTTTGTTTGTTTGTTTGTTTTGTGCACATCTCATCCCAAATGTGCAAGAGTTTCTCAAGGACATATCAAAAAAGTGGAATTGCCAGTTTTGCTGGCTCTTCTCCATTTGGCCTCTCCCATCCATTCTCCATCTTTACTTGACCGCAATGCCCAGGGATGCCGTTCACTGGAGACTGCACCATCCACTGCCTTCCCATTGGGTTTGGCCAGTGGAGGCCCTGGCAGGAGATTAGAGGGCAGAAAGGAAGGGTCCGGGTACTTTTTAATGACCTCTTTCTTTGTTTCAGTGCTTCCTGTCTGGCAGTAGTTTCATCCTTCCATTTGGGCACCTTCCCCTCCCCTGTTTCAGGTGTGCCTGGGCTCCCACACCTCTGTGTTCTCTCCTGGTCCAGTGAGCCCTAAGCAAAGTAACAGGTTCCCACCATTGCAGGTTTCTGGGTATCTCACCATCCATTGTTTCCTTCACACTGCCTGTTCCTCTGTAAGGAGTCGCCTTATAAAGTGTCCTTCATTCGAACATTTGGGATAAGTTATTTTGTACAGGGACCAGATGGACACATTGTCTTCTTGGGACATGCTTTAATATCTAATCTTTACTTTAACACACACACCCTCCCTCTCTAGTTTTGTACAATCAAATATCACTAAAAAGTTTATGATGGAAAACGGGAATCATGTTCCTTCTTTCTCATCCCTTTCTCTATTTTGGCTCTCCAGAGGCAGCCATATTCAACTGTTTTCATCTCTCTGATGACTAACGAGGTAAGGCATCTTTTCATATGTTTATTGGCCTCATTTTTTAAAATATAGTTTACTGTCAAGTTGGTTTCCATATAACACCAAATGTACTGGCCACTTATATATCTTACTTTGTGAAATGTTTCTTCAGGTCCTTTATAATTGATCTGTCATTCTTTATATTTTCTAGATCTGAAATATAATTATCAAATGTATGTACAATATTTTCTCCCAACCTGGGGTTTGCCTCTTACTGTCTTAATTGTCTCTTTTGAAGAACAGAAAGTTTAAATTTTGATGAAATCCAATTTCTTACGCTTTTTTCCTTGATGGTTGTGGCATAAAAAAATTGCCTACTCAAGGTTGAAAGTATACTCTTATTTCTAGCAGTTTTATAGTGTTAGGTTTTGCATTTATATCTATGACCTATTTCTGAATTTTTGTTTTGTTTTATATGGTGTGAAATCGAGTTCATTTTTTGGTCCATGTGGATATCTAGTTTTTCCAGCACCATTAAAGGAAAAAAATGATCCTTTCTCCACTGACTCACTTTGATGTTTTTGCCAAAAATCAAATGATGATACCTGTGTGAAACTATGGTTCTAGACTCAGTTCTAAGTATTTATTCATCTTCATGTTAATACTAACTTTGTTCTTCATTTTTCAAGATTATTTTGGCCAAACTTAACTTCCTTTGCAATCCATATAAATTTTAGAATCACCTATTCAATTTCTACAAAAGTCTGCAAGATTTTTAGATAAATATGGAGAGATATGACATGTTAACAATATAAAGTCTTTCATTCAGATCATGAATATGGCACCTCTTTCCATTTATTAAGACCTCCTTAACTTTTCTCAGCAATGATTTTAGCTTTTGGTTGAAGGATATTGTACAATTTTCATCTAGTTTATTCCTAACTATCTTAATGATATTCAAAATGGAATTAAAATTGTTTTCCCATTGATGGCTTATAAGATATGGAAATTGATTATTTTTTGTATATTAACTTTCTATACTTGACTTTACTAAATTTACCATTCTAATAGTTTATTTTATAGATTTATTAGGTTGTTTTTTTACATACATACACAATCATGTCATTTTTGAATAAAGATGGGTTTACCTCCTCTTTTCTTATACTTATGCCATTATTTGTTATTTTCTTGCCTTATTGCACAAGCTAGTATCTCTAGCATAATGATGAGTCAAAGTGGTGAGAGCAAACATCTTTGCCCATTCCTAATTTTAGGAGGAACATATTTGAGATAAAACAATGATTAGATTATCAGAGTGGACTCACACAAATCAGAGATGTTAAGGCAGTCAGGTGACACAGATGAGGCAGGAACAGGTTCAGAACCACTGACAGAACAGAGCTCTTCAAGTCCTGTCTTGTGACACCTGGTATGCACTTGTGCCTTTTCAAGTGCTGAGTGCAGTTCACATAATTTACATACAAGTGAGCCATTTAAGTCATTAAAGCATCTGTGTTTTATACTCCAACAGTTATCTAGCATTTTCCAGGGAACAGTGCTTCATAAATGCATAGGCTCCAGGTTTGTTTATTATAAGCAAGCTTGTCCCACAGGTAAGGATTCTCCTGCTAACAAATGCCATTACCTTCTTTTCCCAGAGGTTTATCATTTCATGTTTATAAGGAAATTGAATCAGATCACCTGTCTTCTATCTTTTCCAGGGGCTTCTCCCAGACACCAAGGAAGAAAGGATTAAATATGTCATTTAATCTTTTCCTTGTCAATATTCAAGTTTTTACCATTAAGTATCATGTTAGCTGAAGGTTTTGGAGATTCCCTTAAATCAGACTGAGTAAATTTTCCTCCATACCTGGTTTGCTATAAGTTTTATTATTAGTAGTAAAAATTTTTTTGAAAGTTTATTTATTTATTTTGAGAGAGAAATAGCCAATAGAGAGAGAGGGAGAGAGAGAATCCCAAGCAGGCTCTGTGCTGTCAGTGCAGAGCCTGACATTAAGCTTGATCTCTTGAACTGTGAGATCATGACCTGAGCCAAAATCAAGAGTTGGATGCTTAACCAACTGAGCCACCCAGGCACCCCAGTAGTAAATTATTTTCTCATACTTTCTCTGCACTTATTGGGATGATCAAATCATTTTTCTCACTTAGGTTGTTAATGTGGAAAATGACATTGATTTTCAGATGTTAAAGCAACATGACATTCTTAGGATAAGTCCTACTTTATATATGCATTGCTGGATATACACACAGACACATACATTTTGTCAATTGCTTTTTTTTACATTTTTAAAAAATTGTGGTAAAAGTGGGGCCCCTGGGTGGCTCAGTCGGTTTAAGTGTCTGACTCTTGGTTTCTGCTCAGGTCTCCATCCCACGGTTTTTGTAAGTTTGAGCCCCACACTGGGCTCTGAGTTGGCAGCATGGAGCCTGTTTGGGATTCTCTCTCTCCCTCTCTTTTTACCCCTCCCCTGCTTGTGCTGTCCCAAAATAAATAAATAAACTTAAAAAATTGTGGTAAAAGCATATCACGTAAAATTTAGTCTTAACCAGCTTCAAGTATACAGTGCAATAGTGTTAACCGTTATTATATTTTGGTGCAACAGATTTGTAGAACTTATTCATTTTGCAAGACTGAAACTCTATGCTCATTAAATATCAGCTCCCTGTTTCCTCCTCCCCCTCAGCCCTTGGTAACCGCATTTCTACTTTCTGTTTCTATGAGTTTGACTACTTTAGGTACCTCATACAAGTGGAATCTCGTGCTATATTTGTGTTTTTCATGCCTGGTTTGTTTAACTCAGTGTCCTCAAGGTTCATCCATGTTACACAATATGACATAATTCTCTTCCTTTTTAAAGCTCAATAATATTCCATTGTATGAATATACCACATTGTCTTTATTCATTCCTCTGTTGATGGACATGTAGGTTGCTTCTACCTCTTGACTATTGTGAAATAATGTTGCAGTGAACGTGGGTGTGCATATATCTCTGAGATCTGGGTACACACCAAGAAGTAGGATTGCTGAATCATATGGTAATTATGTTTTTAATATTCTAGGGGAAACTCTATGCTGTTTTTCACAGCAGCTGGACCATTTTACATTCCCACAAACAGAGCACAGGGTTCTGATTTCTCCATATCCTCTCTAGCACTTGTTATTTTCTGTTGTTTGTTAATTTTTGGTTTTGTTTTTTTGTAATAAGCATACTAAAGAGTGCGAGTTCTTAATTTCAATCTCTCTAGTAATTAGTGATGTCGAGCATCTTTACACATATATCCATTTGGAGAATGGAGAATGTGTATCTTTGGAGAAATGTCTGTTCAAGTCCTTTACTCAATAAAACAATTTTTTTAACGTTTATTTTTGAGAGAGAGACAGAATGTGAGCAGGGGAGGGGCAGAGAGAGAGGGAAACAAAGAATCCAAAGCAGGGTCCAGGCTCCCAAACTGTCAGCACAGAGCCTGACATGGGATTCGAACCCATGAACCATGAGATCATGTCCCGAGGTGAGGTCAGATGCTTAACTGGCTGAGCCACCCAGGCACTGCTACTCATTTTTTAATCCGGTATTTGTTTGTTGTTGTCGTTTTGAGTTGTAAGAGTCCTTTATATAATCTGGATACTTACCCCTTATCAGATATATGTTGTTTGCAAATATTTTCCCCCTTCCATCGGCTGCCTATTTGCACTCTATTGATTCTTCCTTGGCTGCACAGAAGTTTTTATCGCATTTGTCAATTTTTGTTTTTGTTGTCTGTGCCTTTGATATCAAGTCCAAGAAATCATTGTCAAATGCCATGTCCTGAAGGCTTTCCCCTACAGTTTCTTACAAGAGGTGTATCATTTTAGATCTTCTATTTAGGTCTGTAATTCATTTTGAGTTCATTTTTGTAGTGGTCTAAGGTAGGGTTCAACCCCATCCTTTTGCACATGGATATCTGGTTTTCCAAACACCATTTGTTGAACAAAGTGTCCTTTCCCCAGTGTATAGTTCTGGTGCACTTTTTGAAGATCATTTGGTCTATATGCAAGGCTTTATTTTTGGGCTCTCTATCTGTTCTGCTGGTCTATAGATATGTGTTTATGCCAGTGTTTACACCATCTTAATTATTATTTCTCTGTAGCATGTTTTGAAATCAGAAAGTGTGAAGCTTCCAACTTGTTTTTCTTTTTCAAGATTTCTTTGACTGTTCTGGATCCCTTGAGATTCCATTTGAATTTTAAGATGGTTTTCTTTTATTTCTACAAAAAATGGCATTGGGTAGGGATTACATTGACTCTGTAGATGGCTTTGGGTAGTGTGGTCACTTGAACAATATTAAGTCTTCCAATCCATGAACACAGGATATCTTTCCATTTATTTGTATCTTCTTTGATTTCTTTTTAACAATATTTTGTTGTTCTTTTAATGTTTATTTATTTATTTTGAGAGAGAGAGAGAGAATGCACATGTGTACATGTATAAGCTGGGGAGTGGCAGAGAGAGAGAGGGAGAGAGAGAGAATCCCAAGCAGGCTCCACACTGTTAGCACAGAGCCCAATGCGGGGTTCAGACTCACATACTGTGAGATCATGACCTGAGCTGAAATCAAGAATCAGACCCTCAAACAACTGAGCCACCCAGGTGTCCCAATATTTTGTCATTTTTAACATACAAGCCTTTCACCTCCCTGGTTAGGTTTTTTCCTAAGTATTTTATTCTCTTTGCTACATTCATGAATGGGATTGTTTTTGAATTTCCTTTTCAAATGTTTCATTGTGAGTGTAGAGAAATATAACTGACTTTTGCATGTTGATTTTGTACTCTTATGTTTTTGCTAAATTAGTTTTAACAGGTTTTTTTCTTGCATGTGAAATCTTTAGGGTTTTTTACAAATTGGGTCATGTTATCAGAGAGCAGAGATAATATACCTCTCTCTTTCTTTTTTTTTTTAATATTTTATTTATTTCTGAGAGAGAGAGAGAGAGACAGTGTGAGCAGGGGAGAGTCAGAGAGAGAGGGAGACACAGAATCTGAAGCAGGCTCCAGGCTCTGAGCTGTCAGCACAGAGCCCGATGCGGGGCTCGAACTCACGAACTGTGAGATCATGACCTGAGACGAAGTCGGAGCTTAACTGACCGAGCCACCCAGGCGCCCCTATACTTCTCTCTTTCTAGATTGGATGATGTTCGGTCTAGGACTTCCAGTACTCTGTCGAATAGTAGTGGCCAGAGTGGGTATCCTTGCCTTGTTTCTCATCTTAGAGGAAAAGCTTTCAGTCTCTTACAGTTGAGTGTGATGTCTGCTGTAGGCTTGTCAAATGTTAAGGCAGTTTCTTCCTATTTCCAGTTTGTTGTGCTTTTTAAAAAATTATTTTATTATGAAAGAGTGTTGAATTTCATCAAGAGCTTTTTCTGCATCTGTTGAGACAATCATGTGGGCTTTGCCTTTTGTTGTGTCAATGTGGTGTGTTACATTTACTGATTTCCGTATGTTGAACAGTCCTTGCATTACAAGTAGAAATCCCACTTCCTTATGGTATGCAGTCCTCTTAATGTGCTGTTTCGTGAAGTTTGTTAGTATTTTGTTTAGGATTTTTGCATCAGTATTCATCATACATACTGGTCTTTAGTTTTCTTTTATTTTTGTGCCTTTGTCTGGCTTTGATTTAAGAGTAATTCGGACCTCAGAAAGAAGTTTGGAAATGTGCCCAGGTTTTCAGTTCTTTGGAAGAGTTTGAGAAAGATTAGGGTTAATTAGTCTTTAAATGTTTGGCGAACTTCTACAGTGAAGACATCTGGTCCTTGGCTTTTCTTTGTTGAGTGTTTTTTTTTTTTTTTTATTGTGTTCATAAAACTTTGTTTTAAGGATATATACGACAGCTTGAAGAACAAGAGTGTTGGTAGCACAACCACACGTATAGTAATAGGAAAATTGTTGAAGATACTTCAGTAGATCCAGTCACCTCAGAGTTCCTGAGAAGACCCTACAACAGCAGCCTTAGGTGTCTGCTTCTGACAAGCAGGAGTCTCTGGTTTTCCACATGACATTGTTGTACAGAAGTAGGAGCTTCAGTTCCTGAATCAATTATGTTTGAATTAAATGGTCAATTCAATTTGTAGCTCAATGAACTTGGGGATTTTAATTAATTTTTCTAATTATCATACATAAAAAAGAAGATAATAATACCTACCAAACACAAGTGAACTTGAATAAGTTAAATATGTATCAACCACTAATATTTAGCCATTCCATCACAATCATGACTCACTTTTTTGGGGGGGAGTGGCTTGAAATTCATTTTTTTAATTTTTAAAATTTATTTTATTTTAATTAATTAATTTTTAATTAATTTCTTATTCCAAGTTCATTAACATATGAACATATGTTCATTAACATGTAGTGTAATGATGATTTCTGGAATAGAATTTAGTGATGCATCACTTACATAAAATACCCAGTGCTCATCCCAACAAGTGCCCTCCTTAAAGCCATTCTCCTATTTAGCTCATCCCCCCACCCAACACCCGGCCAGCAACCTCACTTTGTTCTCTGCATTGAAGAGTCTCTTATGGTTTGTCTCCCTCTCTGTTTCTATCTTATTTTTGCTTCCCTTCCCCTGTGTTCATCTGTTTTGTTTCTTAAATTCCACATGTAAGTGAAATCATATAATATTTGAGTGGTTTGTGATAACTGCTTTAATTGCCTTACTAGCTCTAGCTCTGTTCAAATTTTGCCTTTATAGTTCGGTTTGGGTAGGTTGTAGGCTTCTAGGAATTTATTCATTTCTTCTAAGTTATTATTCAATTTGTTGATGTGCAATTGTTCTTTGGCATCTCTTATAATCCCTTTTATTCTGTGGCATTAATTGTAATAACCCCTCTTTCATTTCTAATTTTAGTTATTTGGAACTTCCCTTCCTTTGTTTGTTTGCCAAGAGTTTGTCAAGTTTCTCATTGCTATTTTTTTCTTTTGTTTTTCTGTTCTCTGTTTTCTCTTTCTTCTAATCTTTATTATTTCCTTTCTTTTAACTTTTTTCGACATTTTTAGGAACGACTTTAATTTTTAAGAGCAATTTTAATTTTACAATAAAATTGAGAGTTAGGTACAGAGATTTCCCACATAATGCCAGCACCTACACCAGAGCCTCCGTTGTCATTAGGAAGATACAGTTTTTACCATTGATAAATGTACATTGACACAGCATAATCACCCAAAGTCCATAGTATATCTCAGGGTTCACTTGTGGTGTTATACAGCCTATGGGCTTGGAAAATTGTATAATGACATGTATCCGTTATTGTAATGGCATACAGAATATTTTCACTGCCCTAGAAGTCCTCTGTGGTTGGCCTATTCATCTTTCTCTTCTCCCTACCCCTTGACCACTGATCTTTTTATGGTCACAATAGTTTTTCCTTTTCCAGAATGTCATATAGTTTGAATCATACAGTAGGTAGCCTTTTCAGATTGGCTTCCTTCACTTAGTATGATGCCTTTAAGGTTCATCCATGTACTCTCATGGCTTGGCAGCTCGTTTCTTTTTAGCACCGAATATAATATTCCACTGTCTGGATGGACCACAGTTCATTTATTACTTTACCTACTAAGAGGCATCTCGGATGCTTCCGAGTTTTGTAGTTATGAATGAAGTTGCTATGAACATTGTGAGCAGGTTTTTATGCAGGTATAAGTTTTCCACTTCTTTGGGTAAATACTAAGAAGTATCATTGCCGGATTACGTGGTAAAGAGTAGAGATCTGCAAAACTGTCTTCCAAAGTGGCTGGACTGTGTTTGCATCCCCACCAGTAACATATGCAGAGTTTCTGTTGCTCTGAATCCTCACCAACATTTGGTGTTGTCCCGACTTTGGCCATTCTCTTAGGTGTGTAGTGGTACATCATTGTTGTTTTTATTTGCATTTCCCTGATGATGTATAATATGAAGCATCTTTTCATTTAGTTGCCATCTATGTATCTTATTTGATGAGGTGTCTCTTAGGGTCTTTGGACCATTTTTTAGTTGGGTTTTTTACTCTCTTATTACTGGATTTTAAGAATTCTTTGTATATTTTGGACAACAGTTCTTTATCAAACATGTCTTTTGCAAATATTTTTTTCCAGTGTGTGGCTTATCTTCTAGGTCTTTTGATAGGGTCTTCTGCTAACGTTTGGTTTTGTTTGCTCTCTTTCCAGTTCCTTGAGGTATAAGATTGTTGTAAGATTGTTGGTTTGAGATCTTGCTCCTTCTTAAATGTAACTGTTGCTATAGACTTTCCTCTTAGTACTATTTCTGCTTCCTCCTATTAGTTCTTTTCTTGAAGTTTGTTTATTTATCTTGAGATATGGAGAGAGAATCCCAAGTAGGCTCCATGCGATCTATACAGAGCCCAGTGCTGGGCTGTATCCCATGAACTGTGAGATCATGACCTGAGCTGAAATCGTGAGTTGGATGCTTAACTGACTGAGCTACCCAGGCGCCTCCCATTCCACTAGTGTTTGTATGTTGTGTTTTGCTTTCATTTGTCTCCAGATATTTTCTAAATTTTCTAAATTTCTCCTGTTGCTAAGAACTTACCTTAGTAAGTTTTACATCTTACACAAATATCTGTTATAATTAATGAGGCAATATTGCTACCCTATTATTAACTAAAGTCCATACATACTCCATTTGGGTTTCTCTAGTTTTTATTGTAATTTTTCTGTCCCCAGATCCCATCTAGGCTTCCTTATTGCATTTATTTGAAATACCTACTTGGGCTTCTTGAGATGGAACAGTTTCTAACACTTTCCTCGTTTTTGATGACCTTGACAATTTTGGACACTAGACAGGTATTTCATGGAATGTTCCTCACTTTGGGTTTGTCAGATGTTTTTCTCATGAGTAGATTGTGGTTATAGGATTTTGAGAGGAAGACCACTGAGGTCAAGTGCAATTCTCATCACATCATATCAAGGGCACATACTATGAGCAGTAGTTATTATTGATAAGCTTGAGCATCTGGCTGAGGTAATGCTTGCCAGGTTTCTCCACTGTAAGATTACTCATTTTCCCCTTCTTTTTGTACAGTAGTCTTTGGGAGAAAGTCACTATACACTGCTCTTACTTAGGGAGTCGAGAGTTATGGTCCTCCTTCCTGAGGGTATAGTATCTACATGAATTATTTGGAATATGAATTTTTTCTATCACCTATCATTTATTTATATCAATGAGGACTCATGAATATTTATTGTATGGATTTGTTTATAATCCAGTACCATGTTGTTTATTTTGTTGGCTTCTGTGTCCTTTGACTTCACCTCCATCATTGTGCAGTGGTTTTTGAATATTTCCTTCCTTTCTGGCATTACGAGATGCTCCAGGTTCATTATAGATGTTCTCTGTTCCAGCCCTGGATTCAGCCATTTCTCCAGAGAGCCCCAGTTCTGTTTATTGGATGTTGGTGTTAGAAATCAAGTTCTGGTCATTGGGTGTGTTAATGGCCACTGGAGCATTATTACTTCTAGTTCCTTGAGGACAGAGTCATTGACAGAGGACAGTGCCATTTCTCTAAGTGGACAGAGCTTGGAATGTTTGTGTATATAGTATACTTGGGCTTATACACATATATCTGTAATTATTTCTATGTTTATCCATATGTATCTATATTAAGCAGAACATGAATTCATAGTGATGCCTCCAACTATAATGCAATGTCATGTGGTTCATTCTGATCTTATCCCCCTGCTTATCTGGCATCTCCCCTCCAAAAGTGAGATGCTTGGGGTAACGGGCATTGAGGAGGGCACTTGTTGGATGAGCCCTGGGTGTTGCATGGAAACCAATTTGACAATAAATTATATTAAAAAAAACAACCAACCAAAAACAAAAAAAACAAAAACAAAAGTGAGGTGCTTGACCCCTACCACCTAGTATCCATTTAGTAATTTGTTCAATCCCAGCATACATGTATACATGTAGCTACACAAGAAATGACTTTACCAGCAGGAGTACAAAGTTATGTAGAGTTCTTTTGTCTTTAGTCTTACAGTCTCCACTTTGTTCCAAAGTTATTTAGGTCAGCATCTTTTCTCCCCACTGATCTGTCAATATTTTGTTGGGGCACCTGGGTGGCTCCGTCAGTTAAGCGTCCGCCTTTGGCTCAGGGCATGATCTCACATTTCGTGGGTTCGAGCCCCGTGTTGGGCTCTGTGCTGACAGCTAGCTCAGAGCCTGGAGACTGTCTTTGGAATCTGTGACTCCCTCTTTCTCTGACCGCCCCCTGCTCACGCTGTCTCTATCTCTCTCTCAATAATAAATAAAACATTAAAAAAATATTTTGTTAAGGATTTTTGTATCGATGCTTGTGAGGCATATTAATCTGTAAATTTATTTCTATATATTGTCTGTGTTGGGTTTATTGGCTTATTTATTTATTTAAGATTGGGTTTATGACAGATTTATGCAAAGAGCTGGGGAGTTTTCCCTCTTTTCTCTACCTTCTGAGAAGGTCTGTAAGTTTGGTATTATTACTTTTTAAACATTTTGAGGGATTGTCATGATCCAGAGCCTTTTTGTGAGAAAGTTTCTAATTCTTTTAAAGATTAAATGCTATTCAGATTTCCTGTCTTCTTACATTAGTCTTGAATCAGTGGAGTTGTATTTTTCAACTTCACTGGACTATAAAGTTCTGATATTCCTTTCATATCCTTTTGCTGTCTGTAGGATCTATTGTGTTTTCTTTTCTTTTATTCCTTGTTAGTAATTTGTGTTACTTTGATTATTTACTTGTGTTTTTTATTACTTCAGTGAGCTGTTTTCTAATTTTCTTTTTTAAAATATTTTTAGAAAAGTTTATTTATTATTTGAGAGAGAGAGTGAGTGAGAGAGAGAGAACAAGCATCCACACACAAGACAACCAGGGGGTGCAGAAAGAGAGAGGAAGAGAGAGAATCCCAAGCAGGCTCCACTCTGTCATTACAGAGCCCAATGCAGGGCTTGATCCTATGAATTGTGAAATCATGACCTTAGCCAAACTCAAGAGTTGGAAGCTTAACCAACTGAGCTATCCACTCGCCCCACCAATTTTCTTAATCTTTAAAAAAAAAAGCCCAAAATTTGGCTATGTTGGTTTTCTTTATTGTTTGTTTGTTTCCTTTTGATCTTATTTTATTATTTCCTCCTTTCTACCTGCTTTGGATTTAATTTATGCTTTCTTTACAGCTTGATTATGGACACTTGTTTTCTAATATAAGCTTTTAAGGTATAAATGCTTTTATGAAATCATTATATTTAAAAGATAGCTATATCCTTCAAATTTTGATATGCTGTGTTTCATTATCATTCATTTTGAAATATTTTTAGATATTTTTTGTTGTTTTTTTTTCTTTGACCATGGGTAATTTGGAAATGTGTTGCTCAATTTCCATATATTTGGAGTTTTTCTAGACATCTTTATTCTTATTTATTTCTAATTTAAGTCTTTGTGGAGAGTTGGCTTAGAGAATATAACATATTTTTCTAGTCCTTTGAAATTTATTTCGACTTGTTTTAGGTCCCAGAGATGGTCCTTCTTGGTGAATGTTCTTTGTAGACTACATAAAATGTGTATTCCATATTTGTTTGTGAACTTGTCTATAAATGGCAATTAGATCTAATTGGTTGATGGTGTTCTTAAGATTTTTGTAGCTTTATTAATTTTTGATCACTTAATCAGTTTCTGAGAGATGCGTGTTAAAATTTCCAACTATCATTGTGGTTTTGCTAATTTTTTTTCCATTTAGCGTTCTCAGTTTTGGCTTTTGAGTATTTATCTCAATAGCATTCTGTTCATGTGTCATAGATTCAGTGTTTTATCTCTCTGATCATATTCACTATTCTCTCTGTAGTTTTCTTCAGCCTCCCACAGTATATTTTTCCCTTCTGTCTCCCCCCCACCCCTGCCTTTTTCTGGTTTGTAGGTTTGGTTTAATGTCTTTCACATTAGAAGGTCTTCTCCAAGGTCTTGACTGTATTTAAGAAGAGCAAGGCGCAAAATGCTAGTTGGAACTTGTCTGTGCATAGGTGGGGCCCTACTGTAGCACGGTGGGGTGGGGATCTCCTCTTTATTGGGGAAGAGCACCTGCTAGTATTTGTAGTGAATTACTCTGCTCTTTCCGTCTAGGGCTGTGATTCTATCTGCTCCTCCTGGGAACCTAGGGCTTAAAAGAGGTTGTAGCTCTAAACATTGGGAATGAAACTTTAACTTAAACCCTGTGTTTCAGGACAGCACACACTTCCCATTTTCAGCAGATCTTCTATGCCTAATTCTCAAATTTTCTAGAGGTGTATTCTCTGGATGGCCACCAGGATGAGATAGTCTGACTGAGGAAGCTGCTGATTTCCCAGGGGAGGAGTGTTGGTTATAATGGATTCTCTTGATGGCCATCAGTGAATCCCCTTTGCACCCCAGACCCTTTACCAGCATTTAAGGGTAACCACTGACTCCAAGTTCTAAACCTTTCCAGATTTTTGTAATGGGAAGCATCTTATTTTTTTTTGTGGAATTTCCTCCTAGCAGGCTTACATTTTAGCTTTTTCTATTTTGTTAACTCAGTTACTATTTATCCTTTTAGTTCCCCTCACCCCCAATTTTTTTGATGTCTCTATTCTTCTGCCAGTTTCTGCCATTCCATTTATCATATGTTCTTGACTTTTCAATTCTTCTATTGTTGTTATAATGCAGTTTTCAGAGAGAAAGTTTAAGTTCATATTTAGCCACGTTTTAATTGAAATTTTTATTGCAGTGGGTCATACATTTTATATTTTACTCTTTTTAACTTGCTTTCTATGGCACTATACTGATTCATATTCCAACAGGTAGTTGAGAAACTACTTTTTTAGATCCTCACCAGCTTTTTATATTATCCAAAGTCTTTAATTTTGACCAATCTGATGGATGGAGAGTGCTATATAATTGCTTATATTTATTTTTTAATTTATTTATTAATTTTGAGAGAGAGAGAGAGAGAATCCCCACCAGGCCCCATGCTGTCAGCACAGAGCCTGATGTAGGCCTCGATCCCATGAACAGCGAGATCATGACCTGAGCCAAAATCAAAAGCCTGATGTTCAACTGACTGAGCCACCCAGGAGTCCCTGTAATTGTTATTTTAACTAATGTTTCTCCAGCTCCTGTTGAGGAAGCAGCTGTCAGACCACCATGAAGGGAGGCTCCTGCGTAACTGCCCTTGACTTCAGCAAGACTCTCTGTGAGCACAGAGGAGTGGTCTGGCTTCATTTGCCCATTTTGCTTCTGTCTCTGTGCAGACAGGAAGCCCACTTGCCATTCTCATGGGAGGCTGCCCCCTCTTTAAGCCTCTGGCCTCTCTTTAAGCATTCTGGCTAAGGTCTCCCTCACGTGGGTCACTGCCCAGCTGTGCGACTAGGGACCAGAGGAGCCAGGATTCCACCACTGGCTCTGCTCCATTAAGCTTCACATCGTTTGTCCTTAAAGATAGCTCAATTCCATGATGGCATTTCTTGACACCCTGTATCAATTCCATCACTGTCCAGTTAGGACAGCAGAGCTGGGCATCTTCCAAGCTGAAGAGTTTTCTTTTTGTGTGTGGATTGTGTGTTTATATTATTTGCTCATACTTCAACAGAGTTGTTTAAATGCCTTTTGACGTTGTCTGACTTTTTGCAAACATTTTAAGCTTTGGTGTAATGAATCTATAAATCTTTTCCTTTATATCTCATGTTTCCATGTGGTTTAGGAACTCTTTTCTATCCTCAAATCATAAAAAATTATTAGAAGAAAACCAATACTCGATTTAAAGTTTTCTGTTTCACTTTCAGCTATTTGATCCATGGAGAATTAATTTTTGTGTATGATTTGAAGTAGGGGACACGATTGTATTTTTTTTTCTATATGGTGAGCCTGTTTAATAAATCATCTGTCCTTTCCCCCGGATGCCAATTCTGTTGTGTTCTTGTACCCATTTGCAAGATAGTAATTGTTTGTCTGTTGCCACGAATGACCTAGAATAGAAGCACCTGGATGCTCAGTGGGTTAAGTGTCCAACATCGGTTCAGGTCATGATCTCATCACTTGTGAGTTCCAACCCCACACTGGGCTCTGTGCTGACAACTCAGAGTCTGGAGCCTGCTTCAGATTCTCTCTCCGTCTCTCTGCCCCTCCCCCACTTTCATTCTGTGTGTGTGTCTCTCTCTCAAAAATAAATAAACATTAAAAAAAAAAAAAAAAAGAATGGCCTAGAATAGAGCCCTAAGGATAGGAGCACTCAGAAACAGACCAAGTATTTGTACCTCTAAAGCTTGGGTTCTAGGGCTATCCTTCAACTCTTTGCTTGAATGTCTCCCCTGAGCAGGTCTTCAAGCACCCACCCCACACGTCCAATGCAGTGTGTCTACCAATGCAATGGTGGCACAAGGGAGAGAATTAGCAGATCTGTTATTCTGTGTTGCATGATTTTAATTACATGTGTATCTTGCTTGCCAAATTTTTAGCCTTCAGTCACAGGGATTAGGTCTTTTCCATCTTTATTCCCCAGATTTAGTGTGGCCTGATGCCTCATATGTCTCAGTCAAAAATTGTTTTAGAAATTTTGTCATAGGTTTATCCTAACTATGACCTCAAGGCTAGTAGGGCATGGCATGCAACGAACAAAATTAAACTATATTTTGACTTCTTTCTTTAATACTCAGTTACAGACATACTATGACATTTAATTACACGTTTGCTTTCATTTATTTTAGCACAGCTATAAATCGTGAATGTTCAAAAGATAGTAAATGTGCTTAGCTAGGACAAATATTAGGATACAAAAATGGATACGCAAATGTAATGCTAATCATATATGATACAGACCATCTTATGAAAATGTGCTTATGTGTACATACATGGCAATGGGCTAAATTTGACAAGGGGGCAAAATTTGATTGAAAACTTAACTGATTTCAGCTGTGATATAGTTGCTCAAACACACCCACAAGCCACACACCCACATCTTCTCCCACACGCATATCCCCACATGGGGGAATTTTCCATTGAATAAATTTGGAAAAATTTAAAACATTCTGGTTCAAAACTTTTAAAAACCATTTGAATAAGCCTCATCAACATAACTAATGTTGGCCTCAGTGACAAGCACTCTGATAAGTGTTAAAATGGAAATGCACTGAAGTAGATTATCTTATTTATTGGGTACTTACTCTTTGATGTCTTCCCTTTCATTCACCACTAGAATTGCAACGTTCTCAAGAGTGCTTAGCAATGAATACATATGCACTACTCAAACAAGTGCTTACAGCGAGGTATTTTTAAAGATGAGCAAGATATAAATTGATCCACAATGGTAGTTATTTAGTCAAAGAAGTGTCTTGAATGCATAGATGCTATAATCAGACAAAGCTAACATTTCCCTCCCCTATTGAGGCTAGGAATCGAGTGACACTTTTCAATTGAAAATAAAATACTAGTTGAAGAGGGATTAACCCTCTTTGGAATTTGGGCCAGCCCAACCTCTCATTTAACTTTGATTTACAGATCCACTAAACAGCTAGACACTGATTAGCATTGTGTATGAAGATGTTGGTTCAGCCATAACTCTGTCACTGTAAGATTTGGGCCAATGAGATCAGTGTCCTCAATTATATGATGGGTTAAGAATACCTGTCCTGCCTTCTTTACAAAACTGTTCTAAGAACAAAATACAATTAAGGTTTATATATCCTTATTGTTCAGTAATCTATTACAAGCAGTACGTCCTTCTCACAGTCAACACTGAGAACCAGAGTTGCTATGGCAGGTCTGGTGGTAGGCACTTAGTTCGCTCTTGAAAGAACTTGCTAATCAGTGAGTTATCTGACAGCCTCCTGCTGCAGCACCTTCTGGATCTCCCATAGTATCTGAAGGTTGTGTTTTTCCTGGACAGCCTCTGGCAGTGACTTACACGGTGCTGTACTGAGACCTAACTATTTCTGCCCCGCATGGGACTGTCTCCTCTATGGGCAGTACTTGTTCAGGATCATAAAGGTGGACTGGCCAGGACCCCTTCCCTCTCCCTTCTCATAGGATCAGACTACATCACAGCCTAAAGGCTTTCCCTGCCTCATCCTGTTCCTTCTCCCTTTTATCTTTCTCAGGCATTACCTCCAACAAATGTTTGCACATCTAACTCCTGTCTTGGCATCTGAGTTCTAGAAGACCCAACTAACATGGTCCCTCAAGCCCTAACCATCTAAAAAGCAACCCTGTCAATATTTTGAAATTTTCCTTACAGAGATTTCTATATGTATAAGCATCGTGGGATTTTTATTTTAAGATGGTTAATTTCTACTTCCTTTTCCTCTTACCATCATTTTGAGCATTTATGAATAAAACATTCTGAAAGACAGAAGTCTTGTAAAATACCAGCCACCACCTGAGGCTCATCTATTTTAACTACCACAGCACTTGAAGAGACTCAGACAATTCTTGCACGCACAGTGTTGAACGGCGTGGCCCCGGTGAACAGGCATATCGGACTTCTCCGCCATCTCCCAATAGCTTTGTAGAAGGAGGGTCTTATTCTTCCTGCACACGAGCTGTGGCGCTCTGCACAGCCTGTTTCCACGCCAGCCTGGGTTTGCCAAAGTCCAGCTGAGAGCAAACTGCAACATACTACCTTCAGTTCTGAGCTGTCTGATCCTTAAGTGGCCAAGCCCCGGTTCAGACTCTTGCCTCTTGGTTCACATGCTGTCCTGTGCGGGTGCTCTCAAAGGCAGGCTCAGTTGGATATCAAGAGCCCTAACTGACAAGGACCTTCTTCATCAAATGCTCCCAACCTGACTCAGAGGCATCACTTCCTACTGACCCTGTGAAAGCAAAGAGCCTATGCAGCTGTTGGTTTGTACGTAGGTGCCCAGAGCCCCTTTAAGAGTACTCCTTGGCTGCTATTTCAGATGAGATGATCCTGAGCATAGTTTTGTATTGTTTCCATTGGTATCTCTTCCCTTCTAATTCTATTTGACTTTGCTTCTGCGTTAAAGCGACTACTGCATAAATACTCCATAAATTTCACATACAGGCTTTGGTAACATTTGAAGTCATTATGTACATTCATTTCAGCCAGAGCTCTCTCTCTCTCTTTTAACTTACTCCACTAAAGGGTTCAGTTATGTATACATTTTCATGTAGGTAAATCTGTATTTTCAAATTATTTCTTTGTCTTTAATTTAGCTTTTCAACTTGATTGTATAATTCTACAGGGAATGTACATGGTAAAGTGTGCTTGGATGGAACCAGGCAAAATGGATTAAAATGTGAGCTCTCTTAAATACTGAAAACAAACTGAGGGCTGATTGGGGGTGGGGGAGAGGGGAAAGTGGGTGATGGGCATTGAGGAGGGCATTTGTTGGAATGAGCACTGGGTGTTGTATGGAAACCAATTTGACAATAAATTATGTTAAAAAAAAGTGAGCTCTTTTTCTCTATTGAGTGAGATCAGCAACCTTTTTGAGCCTCTTTTTCCTTGTCTGTATCGTAAAATAGGAATAAAATAAGGTCCTCTTAGCCTTCGGAGATGATAATATTGGGAGGTGTGCAATGTTCCTTCAAGGTCACACTTATATGAAGACGGTTCTCTTCCTTTGAAGGGAAGTCCACCATGGAAATTAAAAAACTTTTTTTTGAACTTTCACTCAGACTTCAGTGTACTCCCTGACTACGATTTCTGCTAATTCCATTTGTCTTAAAGACACTCCACACAGAGTCCTGGAGCCGGGCCGTTTCCCACCAGAGTAAGAGTATTTCTGATTTCTTCCAGGTGATATTCACAAGCAGACTCCTTTTCTACTACACTTGTTCCTATGATTGAATTTCCAGGATCACAAATACAATAGAGCTTACATTCACCAATATCTTTAGCATAAGGAATCTCAAAAACATAAATCTACAACTCCTACCCCTTCTGAAATAAAGGCAGGGCCAGGTCCTATAAAGAACATAGACTCAGGAGTCTCACATAGCTCTGTCCTGTGCGAGCTGCAAACGTTTAAGCATAGCTTCTTGTTGCTTTTATTTCTCATCTGTGACATAAGCACGGTGATCACGTTTACAGTTTTTTCTTTCGATGATACGTTTCCAAAACCCGGGTTTTATTTTTTGCTTCTTAGAAATATTTCATCTGTGGCTTGAACCTTCAAAACCGAGATTGATTTTCCAATTTCCATGATAAAATGGTTTTCTTTTTCTCCGAAGTCAAGGAAGTGATCCCTCGAAGCTATGGAACATCATCTTTTGAAATAAATGAAAAATGGGTAGAGATATTGGATCCCCTGAACTGGAGAAAGCACAGAGCCTAGGGTACCAAGGTGAGAAGATCAGCTGAGGGGGAGCGGCCGAGTCAGGTAGCATTGTGTCCTGTGGCTTCCAGTTTTATCTTTCCCATCAATTAGCATGATGGGGAAATACTTGTAGTGTTCGATCATGTCTTCCACCGAATTAAACTTCTGGAATGCAAAAGAAAGTTAATGAAAATGTAAGTACCTTTTGTGTCCGTGGGTTAAAGCACAGAATAAGATGCTTCATTTTACTCGGGAAAGAAGTTAACTCCCAATCTCTTTCAATCTCTCTCTCTCTCTCTAGATAGATAGATAGATCTATATCATCTATATCTATATCTGTATCTCTATCATCTATATCTATATCTGTAATTGTAAAGGTGTGTCAGAAAGTGATTCTTTTTAAAGAATGTGGACAGCCAGCTCTCAATGGATGAGTGATAAAAACGATAAACTAATAAAGGAGAGCGGGGCTCTTGGGGAGACCAAAATGAGTGGGGTCAGGGCTCCACCTTCACTTAGTAAACTGGTGGGAAGGCCTCAGTGAGCTTCCATCCCAGAAACCCCTCTGTTCCAAGGACTCCTGGGGTAATCAAAAGGAGCAGAGCCAGCCACCAGGTGCCGGTAGCTGTTAGCCAATGTCACTTCCTTCCGAGGGCTTCTTGTGAAACACCGAGGTGATAGCAGATCTTTACATTTTTATGTTTCTGGAGATGCACAGATAAAGAGCTATGGTGACCGAATGGACAGTGAGATTATTTATTTATTTATTTATTTTAAAGTTTATTTACTTATTAGGGAGAGAGAGAGAGAAAGAGAGAGCGAGTGAGCAAGCACGAGTGGGAGGAGAGGCAGAGAGAGGGTGACAGAAGATCTGAGGCAGGCTTGGAGCTCTCAATGCAGAGCCCAGTGTGGGCTCCAACTCATGAACCATGAGATCATGACCTGAGTGGAGATCAAGAGTCCGACACTTAACTGACTCAGCCACCCAGGTGGCCAAGGATTATTTCAAGCTTAGGGAATCAGGATGTGCTTTGCTGCAGATGCAGGCTTGAAATGGGCTATATCTTCTGGGTGATTTTAGATAAGGGGACAAGAGGGTTTAAGAATCCTAAAAGCAGAGGAAGAAGCATGAATGAAGACAGGTGTTGATAACATGAGGGCACAGCCAGTGAATTCGATGAGCTGGGTTTGGGTGTGTTCTCCAAGGGGATGCTGGAGGACAAGTAGGGAGAGCTTGCCCAGCCTGCCTGGCACGCCTTAAGACGATGCACACCCTCAATCCTCCTTGGCCGCAACCCTATGAGGTGGGCAGGGCAGGTAGAACGGCCTCAACAGAAGAGCTAAGGAAACTGCAGATCAGAGACGTGGCCTGACCTGCTGGAAGGTCAAAGAGTGAGGGGGCCAGGACCAGGAATGGAACCTGGTTTTCTTGGACATGAGTCTGATCTTTCCCTTCTGCAGCTTGCCTCTGGCCTGTGACCCTGGATTCCAACAGACCAGGATAGAGACAATGCAGCCCGAAGGGAGGGACCCACGGTGGGGATGACTTTGATGCTGCTCTAGTGTCCTACACAGTCCCCCCTCTGCCCAGTGCACCCCCTCCCCCACAGAAATGTTTGCAGGCCTTCAGGACATCCAGCAGGGGATGGGATGGTTGTGGTGCCTGTCCTCACGGGGATTACATTTAGCGGGGACAGATGGAAAATAGCTTCCTGTACAAGTAGATAATTTCATCTAGGGACAATGTGCTCTGAAAATAGTCAACTTGCAACTCAAGAGGGACCTCCCCTTGGGGCTGCTTGTTGCTGCTGGGAGGGAACTCAAGGGAGTTTTTCCTCAGGGGAGCTCTGAGTTGAAATGCTAGAGACCTGTAACCGCCATGGCGGTCCCATCCTTCTCGCCACTTGAGGAAGGTGTGAAGAGTAAAGAGGCATCACCCTGGGGAAAAGACTTGGGGAAAAAGGCAGGGAATGATGAATTTCCTGACATGGATCAGTCCCTGGATCCACTCTTTTCCTGCCCGTCCCAATGACGGAATTCACAGGGATCCCCATTGTTCCCACCCAAGCTCATCTGACTTTGGGTTCTGTCTTTTCACACTAACAACAGCCCTGACTAATTCTGTAAGTGACCTGCCCCTCTGTGCCTGTTACCGGATTTAGTTTCAGTGAGATAATGCATCTGTCCACCCCTAATGGACAATAGGTATACAATAGGTACCAGTTCATACCTGCTGCTAATTTGCTGGTGGTCACATGGGGAAAGCAAGTGTTGTGTTGCAAGGTCATAGGTGAAGGGCATGTGGGGACCAAGTGCCTGAGTTCCGAACTAGGCTCTCCCACTCACTAACTGCGTGACCTCAGGCAAGTTTCTTACACTCTCTGTTTCAGTTTCTCTTTCTACGAACAGTGATGGTAACATCAGGACCTACCTCTGAGGGCCATTGTGAGGATTAATTGAGTTGACGCACATACAGCGTTTAGAAGAGAACTTGGTATACAGTGAGTGCTCAATAAATGTCAGTCATTACTATGACCTCATCCTTTCTAGGTTTGCCGAGGACATGAACAAAGCAATGAAATCACTGGAGAGGTTGATAAGACTATCACTGTATGCTTTCTACACCTTCAGGAAGGCTTTTTTTTTTTTTAATGGTCTTTCATTTCCAGTTATAAACTAAGAACAGAATTTCCTCTTTTTTCACATTTGACAGAACTAAAAGTAATGAAAAGAAACTTCTCACGTGGAACTCCTCTGTAAAATTGGTTAACCCACATGACACAAAGGAAAGCCTCTTCCCTGATGTTCATCTTCAGAGGGAAAGTACTTGCTTCCAGAATATTCTCAATCCAGTTATCTTTAGGATGGTCTTGAAATAATGAGCTCAGGATTAATTGTTTCAATAATCTACTGCATGGATGCCATTTTATATGAAATTATAATTTTAATAAGTGGTAGGAAGCAAGGCATCATTTCTTATTATTCCCTCTTCATGATAGGCCCACAACTGATACATTAAAGAGACTTGTAAAACATATTATAATTAAGGTCTTACTTTTACATTAAATACATTTTCTCCAGGAGGAGAGGAAATGTCCTCGTGATATTAAATCTTAAAAAATTGGTTTACTAATCAGGCTCTGTGCTGACAGCTCAGAGCCTGGAACCTGCTTTGGATTCTGTGTCTCCCTCTCCCTGTGCTCCTCTCCTGCTCATGCGCTCTCTCTTTCTGTGTGTGTCTCTCTCTCATATAAACACATTAAAAAATTTTAAAAAGGGGGGGCACCCAGGTGGCTCTGTCAGTTAAGCGTCTGACTTCAGCTCAGGTCGTGACCGCGGTTCGTGAGCTCAAGCCCCACATCAGACTCTGTGCTGACCACTGAGAGCCTGGAGCCTGCGTCAGATCCTGTGTCTTCCTCTCTCTCTGCCCCTCCCCAGCTCATAATCTCTCTCTCTCTCTCCTCTCAAATAAATAAACATTAAATAAAATTTTAAAAGTTTGTTTAAATCCTTGGTGTTTGGCCTCTATACCAGCTGTAGGCAGTGATTCACTGCCAGAAAGGTAAGTAAATCTATTTGGGCACTTGCATCGGAGTGAAAGAAGAAAAGAGAAGAAGCAGACGGGAGAAATGAGAAGCCGCAAGCTCATGGTTCATTGGATGTCTCTGTCTACTAGTTTTTAAAGTTTATCAAGTAGGGGAGCCTGGGGGGCTCAGTCAGTTAAGCATCCTCCGACTCCTGATTTGGGTTCAGGTCATGATCTCATGGTGTGTGAGTTTGAGCCCCGCTGGTTCAGTGCTAACAGTGCAGAGCTTGCTTGGGATTCTCTCTCCCTCTCTCTGCCCCGCCCCGCCCCCCTGCTGTAGATAAATAAATAAACTAAAAAAAAATCTATCATAATTTTCAGTAACTTAATTATAACCATTTGCAGGACAAGAAATGGTCTGATGATTGAAATTGCTCCCTTCTATGAGCTTTCACAGAAATGTTGACAAACATGATTTCTAAACTTAGATGCAGGGTTCACGTCTGGCAGCAGATGAAGTTCCTCAGGTTATTAACGGCAGGTGCCTCTTCTGGCCAGGGCTGGGATTCTACCAGCTGCTAAATATTTCCAGCCTCACCCCATGCAGAGATGGGCACAAATTAGCAGGGTCTCCCTGGCCGGCATAGACTCCGTGTCCCCAGAATGGAGATTTGTTCAGAGAAAAGGAAGAGGCAGCATTACCATGGAAGCAGAGATTAGAGCCATGTGGTCCGTAAGCCAAGGAGCCAAGGATTGCCCACAGCGGCCAGAAGGTGACAGGGGCAAAGAAGAATCCCTTCCCTCCAAGTCCAGAAGCCCTGCTGATGCTTTGATTTCAGATATCTGGCCATCAGAACCACAGGAGAATACATTTCTGTTTTTCAATTTTTTTTTAAATATTTATTTTTGAGAGAGAGAGAATCTGAAACAGGTTCCAGGCTCTGAGCTGTCAGCACAGAGCCCGATGTGGGGCTGGAACCCACGAACCGCAAGGTCATGCCCTGAGCCGAAGTCGGACGCTGAACCGACTGAGCCACCCAGGTGCTCCACATTTCTGTTGTTTTAAGCCACCAAGTTTGCAGTACTTTGTTACAGGCCCCAGAGAATAAAGGCAATGGGTCCTTCTGAAATCTGAACTGAGACATGAGTTTCTAGCCACGTGGCTAACTGGATGACGCAAATACCTAATCTGCAATAAAATGGACCTTCCCAGGCTTATTCTTGGCAGACGTGTGTGGGTTTGCTCGCCTTCTGGGGCCTTGTCCAGGCTTCCCCTGCGGCCCCCCTCCATGTCCTGGGAAGAGCTGCACCTCACCTCTGCCCGGGTGCACAAGCCTGATGCAGGGGCTTTCTGGAATCATTCACGATGCAAACTCATGGAACACCTGCCTTTATGAGTTCGGCTCTATTTACATGACCTCATCTTACATGTAATAACTCCCTGGAGATAGGCATTGCTGCATTGGATATGTGGTTAAATTCTAAAGTTTGCAAGACAGCCCCAAAGCCATGCAAAACCACAATTGTCCCCGACATTCCTGTATCTCATTTCTTTCTCTTGCAGTGTCAGACTAAGACCATCTTTCTGTATTCAAGCTCCAGATGAAGTAGCTAGTGGCTGGCTTGTACTCAGCAGAGGCTTACTGTATCCAATTATTTCTCCCTTTTGTAAAGCTGGGAGAGTCTCCCCCAGCAAGGCGGGGTGCCCACGCATGGTGGGGGGCAGGAGGGAGCTGAGAGCACGCTAGACCGTCCCAGCCTCTTACCAGTGCCCGCTCCTTGGGAGCACGGGCAGGAAGAAACAGTGTAAAGCGTCATTTCTCACCCAGTGCCTGGCACACAGGAAGCTTCCCGAAAAGTGTTAACGATTCCTCCACCCACGTTCTGGTCTGTTTTCAAGGGAGTGGGGGAGGGGATTGTTTGCATTTGGTCACGATGTTATCCGAGACCATATGAGTAGTTTTGAAGGATGAAAAATGAACCCCAGCCTTGCCGTGCACCTGCTGTGATGGGGCGGGGGCGGTTACTTAACATTTCTGTCTTCGTGTCACCGTCTGTTAAATGGAAATATTGGTGGCACCTAAGTCCTAGGGTTGCTATGAGGACAAAATCAAGCCACTTAATTCGTAACTGTTAACTGCATAGGATGGTTCCTGTGCCCAGCAAACATATGTAAGTGTTACATAAATACAGGAAAAAGGAGACTTTTGCTTGGGGGAAATGCATGGGAGGAGAAAACTCCGGAATAATCCAAAAAGGGTTTTCTTAAAATAGGCATTTGGATCCTTAAGGGGGCCTTGATGACCACAGCTGGAACAGCTCACCTGGAAGCTGATGGCCTGATCTGGACAGTCACAGATGGTAACTGCTTCCCTGTGGAGGCAGCAAACGGCTGACAATCTGATTAAACGGTATTCAGATGCCAGCCCTGGGTTACCGTTTCCGCTTTTATGAGCAGACCAAAGTGTGCCATGCTGAGGGAAAAGGGGTGACTTCTTTAGGTCTGTTTCCTCCCTCGCTGGTAGAAGGGGCTCAGGAACACGTCCTTCCCAGAGGTTTTTGAGGGCCAGATGAGAGAGAAAAGGACACGGCATCTAGTAGGGGCCCCGTGGGTCAGGGCACATGACTTCCACGTTCTGTGTGTCCCGAACATTTAAAAGTCAAATATGGCTTTTTAAAATAATATGAGCAATTCTATGAACTGGAAGGAGATAGAGAACAGAGGGAAACTGAGCTGGGATGTTCACTAACCATAGGCATCTGGTTAAGGGGGGCTGTACCCCAGGTATTACAGTGACTCAGGAAAAACAGGGAAAAATATAATAACTAACACTTAAACCATGGGCTTGCTAAGCCCCAGGCTGGCTCGGAGTGTTCTGTGTTCGGTAAGTCACTAATCCTCATCACAAAAGGGAAAATTGGTGACTTCTCTCTAGCTTTGCTGTAATGCTCTCTTATTGTGGCTGCGTTTAGCAGATTTATGCATTAATCTATCTAGCTGTTAGGGCTTCAATATATGAATTTGGAAGGTGAGGTGGGAGACAAAATTCAGCCTATAATACACACCAACAGATAAGATTGAGGTCTGGAGATGCCAAATGAGAATCACTGAATTAGAGGAGTCTAGACAAGAAAAGAACATTACATTTGAAGAAACTAAAGCTCAGAGAAGTTAAGTCACTGGCCTGAGCTCACAGAGTTAGTCGATGGTGACTCTGAACTTGAACCTTACCCTTCCCTACCATCCCCCCCTTCTTGCCTTCCTTCCAAGAACAGTTGAAAGAGTAGCTTCTCCTTGCCCTCTCACTTACTATTTGTTTGTCTCTAGCCATTTACAGAACTGTCTGAGCCTCAGTTTCCCTATATGGAAGGTCGGAGCAATTGTTATGTCAGGGAGAAGTTATGGGTTAATGTGAGACGATGCAGATAGACCAGGCCTACCAGAAACACATTCAGCCCAAATCAGTCTCCTTTCTCCTCTTTGTATATAGTTATCATGAATGCCTTCATTGATTGATTCTGTCACCTAGCCACCTATCAGCAGATGCATACTGGGTTGGGCAAACTAACAAGGCACTGAATGCTGTGATTGAGCTCACATTCAATTTGGAGACACAAACCTAAGGATACCTAATGCCAACGGATGTTGTCAGGATGTCTGCATTGGGAATTTGGCCCTGGGGTGGGGAAGGAATGTGACATTAACACTGACACAGGCTTCAGAGGGGGCCCCTGGGGGGCAGAACTTAGATGTATCCTGCAGAGTGAGTTTTCCTTAATGGGCAGAGCATTGGTGAGGGTGCATGGAATGGTCAGGGCTGGCTGGGTCCCCGAGGGCTGAAGCGTAAGGTGGGCACGATGCTTGTAGAAGGGACTGGGAGGGAATTACAGTATCCACCTCTAGGGCGGCGCTCTTTTCTCCTATCCCAGCAGTCATGGGGATGTGATTGATGATTTGGCCAGCACCCCCCAACGTATCCCCTTGCTGTCATTGGTCTGGAAAAGGGACCCTGTCAGGTTATACCCACCTCATTTCCCCTGAGTCCTGTCCCCAGGGCAAACTGCTGATTCTTCTCCAGGAAACGGATTTTCACATTGTAGACTTTGTTCCCATAAAACACCACCAAAACATAGGGTTCTGCCCTGGACTTCGTGGAACAGTCTCGGACCAAGAAAGTGCCGTCCTGGAGCAGAAGGAAGAATGGTCTCTTGTCAGGCAGGCCAGCAATAGCGACACTTGTGTGTTTGAGGTTCCCAAAAGGCTTTCTTTTTGGCAAACCAGATCTTTGGTTCAGTTTAATTCCATAAGTTTTTATTGAATGTCAATACATTCAAGGGATCGTGTTGTTTTCTGAAAAGTATATCGGTCAGATCATCCCCTTCTTCCAAACCTCCCACCATTCCTGACTGTCCTCCGTGCCGTGCCTACAACCTGAGCACGAAGCTCATGGGCAAGTGCACCAGCCTGTCTTGGGGATGCTGTTTTCCGCATCTTGGCTCCAGCCGAGCCAGTGTTTCTCAGAGGCACTGTCTTGCTTTTGGGCTCTCAGCGTTCTCCCAGGCCACCTCATCTGCAGGGAGTAGCCCTCCACCTCCCCTCCTGGAGGGGCTTCCTTCCCCTGCTCATGTTCGCATCTTTCCTGTTCTGCCTGATGCTCAGGTGTTATTATAGAGACAGTGGAAGCCACTGCAGGCTTTAGCAGGAGAGGCTTTTAGCATAGAGCAAGGGTCCCCCAAAGAGAGGTGGGGCTTCAGTCATAGATAGTAGATACGTGAGGGAGGGGATAACATGGCCTCAGGTGAGGGCAAGGCAGTTACAGGAGAATAGGAGACAAAAGGAAGTAAGAAGATGTCTGAGAGATAGGAGGAAACCCAGAAGCTTCCATGTGACAGAAGCCAAGGGAGGGGATGGAGCATTTCTAATAAAAGGTCAATTAATGTGAAATGGCCTGAGGGCTGTGAATAGGCAGAATGTGAGGACCAGATGTATCTTAGGGAATTACTCAGGATGAATGTCTGGGCATAAACGGCTAGGAAATGGAGCAATTCTCCCAATCAGAAACGCACCTACAAGGCTTGGTTTTGTGGTTACATCATGTCTTTTATAAGATGAAAAATACGAAAAATCTGTACATAGATTCTTATGTAGATGATTATAAATGATCTATGAGGAAAGATCTAGTTAAATGTGTGCAGTACTTCCCATTTTTTATAGAGATAAATCTATATAATAATTTATACATATAATTATCTCTATACAGACTGTCTAATACCTATATATCAATAACTATATTATAGATAAACAATATTTATAGTATAGATTTTCATAATAATGCTTGGAAAATTATGTAATAATACTATTAGTGTATTAAATTTATAAATCATACTAAAAACACTGTAGTGATCTGACAATGCTGGTAGCTAGGGTTTATTGAGACTTGCTCTCAAGATGCTAAGCATTTTACACACATCATTTCATGTGATGTTTACACCATCTGAATGTAAACTCAAATTTGAGAAGTCATTTTCTTCCTATTTTATAGGTAAGGGAAGTAGGGTCTAATTGCTTAAGTGAATCCACTAATGCATCATGGCCAATTAGTAGATAACCTAAAACTCAAGCCCAAATTTTTGCTCTTTAAATGTACCAGCCTCTGAGGACATAAAGTGGGATTGAGGAACTTTCTGGAACTTGTTCTGCCTCAAATATTCAGCGGTAATTGAAGCCTTAAGATTCAAGCACAGAACACTGCCCAGGACTGAGGAGGCCAAGACACGTCACCGATTTTTGGATTTATCATCTTAACCTCTGCAGTGAGTTTGTCACAATGAATCTGGGCAATCCTGCATCTTAAATGAAATTATCTTTCATTAATTGGAAACATGTTTTGACAAAAACAGAGACCAACAGAATAGGAAAATATGAAGTCATCCAACTGAGGTTCTGTTTTCTCAGTGCTTTTGTGGGAGGAGGCAGAAAGAGACACACAGAAGGGGAGCAAATGGAGCCTTGGAGTCCCCGGATGTTGCTGGAAGGACGTGATGTGATGTATACGTCGCACTTCTAGCACCATCCGTGGAGTGGCTCCTGGAAGCAGGTTTCTAAGACTAATTGTTCTGTTGGGAGACAGGCTCAGAGAGCGCAGTGGCTCATTGGGTAACAATTAGCCAAGAAGAGGAGGAAAGGTGGGAGCTGGCAGCCTGCCCCACCCACCCCCATCTACCTGGCAGGGGTCAGCCATGGTGGGACTCCCTGGGGAGAGGGAAGGGAGGACCCTGTAGCCAAGGCATCACTTAGCCACCTGTGGCTCCCCATTGGAATGTAAAGAACTATAAATGGCTCCTAGAGGCAGTTGTGATTTTGTGAAAAGAGCACTGATCTTGAATACAGGCTCTGCCACTTTTTCCTTTAGACCAAGACCTTGGTTTAGCCTCCATTTCCTCCTCTAGAAGATGAGAGAGTTCTGATTATTTCCGATATGTTCAGGATACTATGTCAGCAACGGTTTAATTTCTTACTGCTGCTGTAACAAGTTACCATGACCTTTGCAGACTAAAACACCTATTTATTCTCCTATGTTTCTGGAGGTTGAGTTCTGACATGGGTTTTACCTGCCTAAAATCTAGGCATTGCAGGGCTGGGTTCTTTCTGGAGGTTCTCAGGAAGAATCCATTTCCTTGCCTTTTTCCGGCTTCCAGAGGCCGCCAGGGGTCCTTGACGTAAGGCTTCCATGTCTGACATTGACATTCCTGCCACATCTTATAGGTTTCTTGTGATTACATTGAATCCACACAGATACTACAAGATAGTGTCCCCATCACAAGATTCCTAATTTAATCGCTTTTGCAAATTCCTTTTCCCATGTAAGCTGATGTATCCACAGGTTCTGGGGATTAGGATGTAGGCTTCTTCTCAGGGGGCATTATTCTATTTACCCTTGAAACACACATATTTTATCTTGTTTAATTTTACAATATTAATTCTGAGAGTTACATTTTATTAAAATGCATTGGAGACCTTTCATTCATTGACCCATTTACTAATTAACGAGCTTGTTCATTTTTGTATTTCCTCATTCAATAGTAAACATTGCACTGGTTAGCAGAGGCGAAGTTTCGATGTGGCATCACTCTTGAGGCCCTTTCTGTCACTTCTGAGCTATTTCTCACAATCAAGTAGGGCTCTCTGCCCATAGTTGAATAGTTGCTTGATAGCTATTTGCTATTTGTGATGATACTTGTAGTGGTCATTTGATCTGATCATAAGTATTTCAGTGCCCCTCTCCTTTTGGTCAAACGGTAAGTTTGCCCTTCCCCACCACCTTGGAAGGTAGACCTGGCCGTGTGAGTTGTTTTGGCCAAGGGAACGTGAGCAGAGATGAGGTTCCTTTTTAGAGGATGTGGTAAGAGCCAGCGTGTGATTGGCGTGAGCACACACAGAGATGTGGTCTCCAGCAGCCTAGGTCTACCCACCAACCTATCTAGCCTTGGAACGTGAACAAGAATTATTTTGCTGTGCTAAGCAACTGAGATCTTGGGGTAGTTACTACAGCCTAACCTATCATATCCTGACTATCACAGCATTCATGATCCCTGTACCTTTCTTGAAGTCAGGAGACTTAAAGATTCACCTGCACTTTGGGCAGACCTTTGGTAATGAGATGAACTTGGAAGAAAGCAGAAGGAAAGCACCTTCCATGGTGACCTCCATGTACACCCCCGCTTTCACATTTGATCTCCAAACTCAAGGGCTGCTTTTACTGTTTTCACTTCACAATAAAAAAAAAAAAAAAAAAAAACCTAGATGGAAAGACATTTTGGAATGAGAGGCAGTCATGACTAATCAGTGACACAGCCGAGTCCCCCTTTTAATGATAGCCTCCTGAGCACCGAGAGATACAGGCTGGTGCATCAGAGCAGTGTTAGAAAACTGTGTGACGGCAGCAGACAGTGAGATGGACCCTCTGACAGGTGTTACCTTGTTCTCCTTCCTTAATGCCTCTTCCACCACGTGGCGACTGTATTCTCCAATGTACCAGTCATTCTGCTGGACATCCTGTGGTGCAGGTTAAATGATGAATAGTTTAGGGTCAAAAGGAAGTATTAATTTTAATCAATTAATTACCTAAAGTGTACTTGCGCTCCACTCATGCCAAATCACAGTTTGATTTATAATAAACATGCACTACAAAAATTCCACCCCTGGATCTGGAAACAGACACAGGAAAGGTAATTACAGCTTAGGAATTACGAAATTGGCAAGACAGAGTCTGTCTGCCATCGAAAGTAACCAGAAATTTCACTCCAGGTTTTGAGGAAGTCCCTTTGGCACCACACTCAACATGGATAAGAACTCCTCTGTCTACCAGGGCTCTGTGAGTCTGCGCCTGCTGAAGCTGATTTAGGTGGGATGCATATTGTTTGTGAAGCCAGTGTGGGCCTCGTCCTTGTGTAAACAGCAGGGGAGGGGTGTCTGGGTGACTCGATCCGTTAAGCATCTGACTCTTGATCTCTGCTCCGGTCATGGTCTCACAGTTTGTAGGATGGAGCCCTGTGTTGGGTTCTGTGCCGATGGCGTGTGGATCCTGCTTGGAATTCTCTCTCCCTCTCTCTCTGCCCCTCCCTCGCTCATTCTCTCCCCCTCCCTCTAAAAAAAAAAAAAAAAAAAAAGCTTAAAAAAGCAAGAGAAGGAAAGGGGCAGATGAGAGCATCTTTACAGCACTTGCTTCAAGTCGCAAGTGGTGGACCTGGGTCTGTCCGGCTTTCTCCTTGTACCATGACCCATTATTATACCCGTTGAATTATTTTGATTATAAAATGCACCACAACAGAAGGAAGGGCGGTCAGAGAGCTGTATTATGGATCTGCAATTCCTTTACTGGGGTCCAAGGATAATAACATCAAACAATCTCCTGCAGGAGCCCAGCATCTCCAAGGTCATTCTTCATTCATTATCCCAATCCGTGCCTGCAATACTCCTGTGACCTAGGCATGTCAGGACAGAGCAGGCTCTAGAAGTCAGCACCTGTCATATGCTTGGCAAGAGCTAGGTCTTTGTTCTCTCAGAGTCTCTGGTCCTCCTGGTACATACAACAATGGGCACCCCAAGGATGTGTGAGCACCATTGGGAGAGGCATAAGCTAACTCTAGCCTCACCCTGCAACCTCACTGGTTACCACCCTCCAGTCTGAGGATGTGGGTCAGGTCAGCCAGACGTTTTTGCTATTCCCTTTGGGTAAGCCAGTCCTGCTGCTCAGAAACCCTCCCTCTCCTCCTCCATCTTCCTTTCCTCCTACCCCTGACCGCCCCCCCCCCAAGCTCTGCTGTTCTCTTCCATCAAGTTGAGGATCAAAGTCATCTCTTATTTAAGACCCCCTTTGGAATAAATTCCTTCACCTAGTCCCTTCCCCCAGGGAGGAGTGGGTACTGGAAAGGCCCAGAGGCAGGACCAGCTCTGCTCCACTCCAGCAAACCCATGTGACAGGCTCCATCCAGAAAGAAAGGAGCCTGAGAGCCCCCGTCTGCCTCAGAAGTGTGAGCTTTCAGAGTACAGAGTAGTCTGCTGCTTCTGGAGGGCTTCGCAGCCAGTCCAGGGGCTTAGCAGGGATCCGTCATGGTGCATTTCTTTTATGCTGATTTTATTTCCTTGTTCAAACGGGAAGCACTTAGAGACTTTATAGTCCTGTTTCTCCAGGTGGGGTCAGGAGTGCTGGCAGGTAAGTTTTGGTGGGATTCAAAAACAGCATTAAAGAACTCGGAATTGCCTGGGGTAGAAGCAGCCCCTTCAGTTATCTTTCTAGCCCTTTGAATAATTCAAGAGGGATTGTTTCATTCTTGTTCTAGGATGTCCTTAATATCTCTCTGGTATTTCTAATCTCTGTTGTAACAGAAGAACCATCCTTATGCTGACAGCCATTAGTGAGCGAAGAGGTCTTGCTATAATTTAATGGGTTTGTTTTGTTTGAGTTAAAATGACTTTAAGATGTGGTAAAATATATATAGCATTTGATTCACTATTTAAACCATTTTAAGTATATAATGAATGTAGTGAACATTGGGTAGTTCTCATTATTTTGCATCCATCACCATTGTCTATTGACAAAACTCTGTCATCATCCCAAATTGAAATTCTAGACAGATTAAACAGCTCTCCATTCCCTCCCAGCCCCTGGCTACTGCCATTCTACCTCGTCTCTGTGAATTTGCCTATTCTGCCCTCACGGAAGTGGAATCATGGATTTCATGGATTTGTTCTTTTGTGTCTGGCTTATTTCACTAAGAGTAATTTTTTTTTAGGTTCATCTATGTTGTAGCATGTATGGGAATTTCATTCTTTTTAGAGCTGATATATATACACACATATATGTATACACACACACACACACACACACACATAATGGACCTTTGGATTGTTTCCACCTCTTGGCTTTTTTGTGAAAAAATGCCTTTATGAACATGGGCACACAAATAGTCGTCTGAGTCCCAGCCTTCAGTTGTTTGGGGCATACATATATGATCAGGAGTGGAATGTTGCAATTAGTTTTAAGGTTACTTCCTATCTATGGTATGTGACACTGGTTTTCTCTTTAGAGTGGTGATATAAAGCGAAAAAAGAGTCAACTATATAAATAATACTAATAAGTGAACATTATTATTGATAATACACGGGTAGATCACAAATCATAAAGGTGGATTGAAATTGTTGGCAATCAGGGAACTCCCGATCTACTGCAAGCCTTTCCCCTGCCTGTGGGAGTGCAGGCTCTGGGAGGTGTGTGATTTTAGAGAGATATTTGGTTACAAGTCAGGGATTCCAGTGCTTCTGAAGCAGATGAAAGAGGGAAAGGAAGCCAAGTACATAAAAAGGGGCAGTAGCAGAAGTATGTGCAAAAGTTTCCCAAAGTCTAACTTACAAGTATGGGACCTCTTTTAGAATTTAAGTAGATATTAATAAAATCAACAAAAGACCTTTAGGATTCTGCAGGGATTATAGGAATGGACCAGAGATATCGTGTATGCTCTGCTTCTGCTTTCAACCTTTTGCAAGCTCCATAGCAGGATCCCAAGCATGTGAGGATGTGGGATGGAGACCAGAAGAAGCATATCTTTCTGTGCCTTATAGTGAAAGTCTTTCATAAGTAATATTACAGGGTAATTGAGGGAAGGGGATGGAAGGTACAAAGATAGTTTTGACCTGCCTCTCCACATAGTAAATGTAAATGCAATGTGGTCCAAGAAGATCATAGGGATGGGGATTATTTTAGAGAGAGACCAGGAAATAGATGAAGGACAAACAAAAGTACATCTGTTATCCCTCAGCATCTTTCTCTGCTCTGCGTCTCCTCTGGACAGGGACCATATCCTCTAGCACATTGTGTGGCATATAATAAATGTTCAATAAATAGTTGGTGGACTGTTCAAATGAAATGAGTATAGGATATGTGGATCTTTTATTGGAAAAAGAATTGCAGGGGTGCTTGGGTAGCTCAGTAGGTTAGGCGTCCAACTCTTGATTTCAGCTTAGGTCATGGTCTCACGGTTTGTGAGTTCAAGCCCCGTGTCAGGCTCTGTGCTGACAGATGCAGGGCCTGCTTGGAATTCTCTGTCTCCTTCTTTCTCTGTCTCTCCCCTGCTCTTTCTCTCTCTCAAAATAAATAAACATTAAAAATAAGAAAAAGGATTGCAATATATAAATCCCTGTTAGTCCTGAAAGATTATTGAACAGCTAGTAAATATGAAACACAGTCCTAAATATCTCTATTTTTTGGATTAATTTTAAAAAGCCACTTTGAGAATCGGAGAGTGTGCAAATTAAAGACTGGTAAAGAGAAATATGAAATAATATAAAACATCGTAAAAATATTAAAAGCCAGTAATATGTAGCCAGGAGGGGAAGAAAATTAAAGCCAATCATGATGATCGCCTTCTAGGCATCGTTCAATAAAGCTCTCTTTAGATGCTAGGTTCATTTAGAAAGACACTGCAGGGAAGTATTTGTTTTACCTTTTCACTGGAACTTGTGGGGAAAGGTTTTCTCCAGCTTGTGTTTTTATAGTGCGGTAAGGTTTCCTGAGGGCCGAAGCGGGTTGGAGACTGACATCTCTGGGGAGGATGGAACTGCATGCTTTCTTTATGATCTGAAAAGGCAATTCACATACAAATATGATTTTGTTATTGTCTCATGTCAGCTCCTTCCAATGAGGGGCTGGAACTCATCACTCCTTCCTGTGTCTGGGGCCGCCTTGTTGGTCTACACTATTGTCTTCTCACTCCGGAGGGTGATCTCCTCTGGATTGTTCTCTTGCTTCAGTTTCTTGCCCCTTTCTCTCTAGGGCATCTGGAGTAATCTTTTTAAAAAAACATTTTTATTAGTTAGTTTGTTTATTTACTTATTTTTGAGAGGGAGAGAGAGAGAGAGAGAGAGCAAGTGAACAGGGGAGGGGCAGAGAAAGAGAGAGAGAGAGAGAAAGAGAGAGAATTTCAAGCAGGATCCCCACTGTCAGCACAGAGCCAGATGCAGGGCTCAAAACCAGAAACCATGAGATCATGACGCAAGCCAAAAGCAAGAGTCAGATGCTTAACTGACTAAGCCACGCAGGCACCTCACTGGAGTAATCTTTTAAAAAAATGTAATTATGACTTTGCTACTCCTCCTGGCAAACATCCTTACATGCTTTCCTTTACACCTGAAATAAATTCCAAATGTTTTACTTCTGTCAATAAGTCCTGAATAATCTTATCTACAAGTCCCCCCATCCCCCCATCCATCCCACATTGTCTACTTTTTTTTCTAGTCATAACGAACTCTGTTCAGTTTCTGAAATGAGCCAAGCTTGTTCTCAACTTGGAAAACACTATTTTTTTAACTTGAAAGAATAACTTTTTGTTTTAGTGGAATATCACTTTTTTTTAACTTAAAAGAATGACTAACAGATAAATTATGGTTGTTCAGACTTAGGCGTTTGGCAGATATTTTATTAAGAAATGAAACAAAGGAGCCTGTCACTTTGTGGGAAACAATTGGAAGTATCTGTTGCCAATGATAAAAGTAGACTTTTCTAGTGAAAACTGGAATTTGGAAAAACTTATATATACCACTGTTGCATAACCGCATACCTAATAGTTAGACATATCTGATGAGACGAGTGGTGTTACTTGCAAATGTGATTTAATAAACTATTATGTAATAAAATGTGTTAATATTGGAAGGATCTGCTCAGGTCTGGGAATCATTTTCCATGTGACCAGTGCACAATGCTACAAAACCATGCCTGGATAGAAGATTCTTTAAAAGAGCAAGGTAGACAAATGAATTTTAAAATAATAAAACAGAAAGTTCACCAAAAGGGTTTAGATTTCATGTGGTACCTAAGTTTTAAGATACTACCACTTGCCAAGGTTTGGTGTGGTATTTACTACTTATACTTCAATGAAAATAACATATTTCCACTGCATGACATTCCTATAAACACTAATACAAGATGAAATCAGGGCTACAAAGAAGTAGTGAAGTGTTAGGATAAATACTAAGCAAAGGTATATGTAAATACGTTAGTAACTTTAAGCATGGAATAACTGTATAAAAATCATAAAGCTTTGAGAATATGAAAACAATATGGAAATGGAATACTAGACAGTAATAATATAACATGGAAGAAAGGTGATTTGTGTGAGGCAGAATTATGAGCTATATATATAGTCTTAATTCAGTTTAAAAAATATAACTGGAGTTTTAGTTCTGGTTAGTAGCTGAACAAAAACTGAAAAAGTGGGATACTTTTGACAGTACATTTTTGAAACAAAATAGTAAATGTAATGTTAGCAAATATTTACATGACAGGTACTGTAATACTTAGGTTATATGTGTATTTCTTCTGCTTCTTGTCATCAAAAACCTGAATTTTTCTCTAAGTTTATGAAGAAGAACAGAGTACTTCTGAAACATTTTATGTTCTATTTTAATGGTTCCTAGGATTGTGGCTTTTAATGTTGAGCCTAAGAATGTTTGCTATAGGGAATTAGGTATACAAAAATGTTTGTCAAAAAATGTTTGATCTCTTAATATTTAAATTACATTCATCATAGTAAGTTAATTTCACCCACCAACTTATGACCTTACAAAGAGGAATCATGCTACAGACATCTCTGATTTTCAAATTTTATAAGTAACGAAGTTGACTTCCAAACAGTGCAGAATCCATACCATCAGAATTAGGGCATTCTGAGTTTCTTGTATTGCTTGGGAAAAGGATATGAACTTCAGATTTTGAAAATCCAAGCATGCTCTTATTTAAAATGTCAAAGGTCACCTTGGAAGAGTAGAACTGGAATGTGTAACTTCCAAGGGAGAGAAAGGGAGGGGAATAAAGAGATGAATCCACTCTCCAGCAGGAAAAGAAACTAACAGTCCAAAAGAGTAGGGCAAATAGGAGGCACAAAATAACATAAAAACTAAAAGATTAGTAATCACAATAAATATCAAAAGTGTAAACTAAGCATTTAAAAATTAGATGCAAAATGGTTTAAAAATTCCAGCTCTGTACACTTACACACCTAAATATAATGACAGCGATCACTAATGGGATGGAGACTGTATGCCATGTAAATCCTAACCTTGAGTTAGACCTCAATGAAATGGCTATAGCTGTCTTTCCAACATGGATCAAAATAGTAAGAACATACTTGAGAAAAGAAAATAACCATTATCAGCATTTTCTAACACTTGGTTTGTGTAGTTTACATAGTAGTGTTGAGTGATGATGAATTTTTCACTATGCTGTGGCAACTGATTTATTATATTTCAACTCTGGGTGCCTTGCTTGAATATTTAAAGGGCCCTACATAGAAAAGAGTGTTTGGAAATAGCTATATGCATTTGTAGTCTATGCAGAGAATAAGTTAAATAAAACAAAACAACAAACAGAACAACAACTTTGGTATGCTGTCAACTTTGCTATGCTATTTTTGCCTGAAGGCCCTTTGGATCTTTGTTTAATGAGTGAACGATATTCTGAGCATAGAATCCACAAAAACTATTTAACTGATTTTGTCCTAAAATAATGGCACTAATCTTTGGATATTTTACATATATTATAAAATATAGTGTGTATATATATATATATACACACACACACAAATGTATATGTACATATGTACACATACATATACATATATATGTACATTCACGTACATAAATATATACACATTATGTATTTTTAAATAAAACTGTATTTGAGTTTTATAACCCCATGAAATAGGACTCTCTTATTTGGAGAATAGAGGATCAAATTAATGAAGATATTGACACAGACTAAGTAAAACTTTGGGGAGGGCACTGTAGTGGTCAATAAAATTTGAGGCAGCGTAGCCTGATTAAAAAACATGCGTTGTAGAATCATATTGTTACCATTAATTACAAATATTTCAAAATTCTTCTGTATATAAAGCTGTTAGCACAGTGCCTGACCTGTGCTAACTCAAAATAAATAACATAAGCTACTGCTTATGTTGTTAATATTATAAGAGAAACACGGTCCTAGGCTTTTCTTTTGTAAGTTATATAGAAGCATTTTATTTTAAGCAGTATCCATACATATTTACTGGCAAATTTTAATTTACTCTTGCATGCAATTTAAAAAGTAATTTTATAAGATAAGAGACATATCTTTTAAAGAATATAGGCTAGATAAATGATGGACATTAAGGAGGGCACTTACAGGGGAGGCAAGATGGTGGAGAAGTAGGGAGCTCTGTACATTTCACTCGCCCCCATATCTTGCACAGAGAAGGCCTGAAGCCATAGGAACCCTTACAGAATCCAGGAGTTTGGGAGGAAAAGGAGACAGAGTCTGCTGAGAAAACCTTATAGCGTGAGTGCGAACTGGGGAAGATAAAATCGGGCCAGGACCGGAGACACAGAGGGAGGGGGGAATCCCCCTTTGTGGGGAGCCTCAGTGAGTCTAGGGGGGGAACGAAGAAAGAGTGGCCGAAACTGCTCAAGACACTGTCCCTGTTGCTGGAGAAGAGAAAAATCTCCGCTGGGGACACAGAGGGACCTGGTTCCCTGCTGTCCAGCTGACCCTAGGCGGGATGCATTGGTCTCACGTGACCCCGGGTGAAACTCCTCCCTGCTCGCCATCATGACCTGGAAGGGACGGGAGCAGCCAATTCGGGCTCCATTCCCAGGGGGAAGGCAAGAGTCTTGAAACTGCTCTGAGGGGCTCAACTGCGAGTTTATATTTCGGGCAATTTCAATGGGGCACGCGGACTGAGATCTGGAAATGAGGCCTGGCCTGGGATATAGAGTACGGCCCACCTTGGCTACGACCCCGGCACAGGGAGATCACACCCAAAAGAGTGAGTTGCAATGCTTGGTTCAAGAAGGGACTGGGGCGCCTCCACTTTTCTCCCCACAACCAGCAAGGCAGGATCCCCAAGGGACGCACTGGACAAAACCACGCCCATCCCTGCTAGAGAGCTGCCTCCTACTTCTTCTTCTTCTTCTTCTTCTTCTTCTTCTTCTTCTTCTTCTTCTTCTTTACCAGAGCCAGGCAAGACCAACATGGATGCACTGAACTGATTAATTCTGGTCACTGGCTTGCTTAAACAGTCACATTTAATCCATTCTCTAGATGTAAATTCTACACCTCCACTGCTATCTTTTTATCTCTTTCTCTCTGGAGTAATCAGACTATATAGTTTCTCTGAGTATCATTATCGTCATTTCTTTCGCTTTCTCTCCAACCATATTACCCTCTTTCTCTCTTTGAATTAAGCCTCTTAGTGTTTCTGCCTGCTCATTTCATTTCCAATTTCGCTTCCTCCCTGCCCTGTCATTTCTCTCTTTGTATATGCTCTTCTACCAGCATTGCATACACACAGCTATTTATTTGTAGCTGGGAATTCTGGTTCTATGCTTTAGACTGTCCTTTGTATATTGGGTTTTTTCTTCTTCCTTTTCTTTTCTTCTTTTTTCTTTTTAATGTATTTTTATTTTTATTATTCATCTTCCCTCCTGCCTCTTTTCTTTTTTTTTTTAATTTTTTTGTATGTGTTCCTTCCTTTTTTCTTTTTCTTTTTCCCTTTTGGTTTCCGTGTTTGTTGGATTTGTCTGTGTGTCGGTGTGCCTTTGTTCCCTGTGTGTTTGTCTGTCTGATTTCTTTTCCAGGGCAACCTCAAAAAACAAGCCAAAGTACACATGGTGTAGAGTCCCAAATACCACTACGAGTAGGAAAATAAAATAACCAAGGTCTCAACAAGAGAGAACAAGAGACACCATTCAAAGAACACTTTCTGAACGGACAAGCCCTGGACAGTCAAAGAGCCTTCTTTGGTACAGCAGCACTCACAGGTGCAGAGTGCATAACAAGCTTTTAAAACTAACAAGAGATAGAAAGCTAACAAAAAAGATGAAACAGAACAACTCTCCTCCAAAGAAATTCCAGGAAGAAGTGACAGCTACAGAACTGCTCAAAACAGATATAAGCAACATAACTGAACAAGAATTTAGAACAATAGTCATAAAATTAATCGCTGGGCTTGAAAAAGGCATGGAAGACATCAGAGAAACTATTGTTACAAAGACTATGGAGCTTAAAAATATTTGTGGTGAATTTTAAAATGCTATACGTGAGATGCAAAATGAAATGGAGGCATCCAATGCACAGAATGAAGAGGCCGAAAGAAGAATAAGTGATTTAGAAGACACAATTATAGAAAAAGAGCAAGCTGAGAAAAAGAGAAAAACTGATACAGGAACACGAAAGGAAAGCTTGAGGGCTCAGCGATACAATCAAATGGGATAATATCCATATCATAGGAATTCCAGAAGAAGAGAGAGGGAAAGGTGCTGAAGGAGTCCTTGAACAAATTAGAGCAGAGAACTTCCCCAATCTGGGGAAGGAAATATACATTGAAATCCAAGAGGCACAGACAACACACCTCAGATGTAACTTGAATCGACCTTCTGCACGACATATCATAGTGAGACTGGCAAATTATAAGGACAAAAAGAGAATTCTGAAAGCAGCTAGGGATAAAAGCGCCCTAACATACAAAGGGAAACCTATCAGAGTGGTGACAGACCTATCTATTGGAACTTGGCAGGCCAGAAAGGAATGGCAGGAGATCTTCAATGTGATGAACAGAAAAAATATTCAGCCAAGAATCCTTTATCCAACAAGTCTGTCATTCAGAATAGAAGGAGAGATAAAAGTCTTTCCAAATAAAAATTGAAAGAATTTGTCACTACTAAACCAGCCCTACAAGAAATCCTGAGGGGGACTCTCTGAAGGAAATGTTACAAGGAACAAAGGATACCAGAGACACCACCACAAGCATAAATCCCACAAAAGACATGATGACTTTAGACCCATATTTTTCAATAATAACACTGAATGTAAATGGGCTGAATGCTCCAATCAAAAGACATAGAGTAGCCGAATGGATAAAAAAAACAATATCCATCTATTTTCTGACTAAAAGAAACTCATTTTAGACTCGAGGACATCTTCAGATTGAAAGTAAGGGGATGGAGAAATGTATACCATGCAACTAGAAGTTAAAAGCAAGCTGGAGTAGCTATACTTATATCAGACAAACTAGACTTTAAAATAAAGACAGTAACAAGGGATGAAGAAGGGCATTATATAATAATTACAGGGTCTATCCATTAGGAAGAGCTAACAACTATAAATGTCTACGCACTGAATATGGGAGCACCTAAATATATAAAACAATCACAAACAGAAACACTCTTATGGATAAGAATGTGCTAATAGCAGGAGACTTTAGTACTCCACTTACAGTAATGGATAGATCAACTAGACAGAAAATCACTAAAGACACAATGGACCTGAATGACACATTGGACCAGATGGATTTGACAGATATATTTATTTATTTATTTTTTAAAATGTTTTTTATTTATTTCTAGGAGAGAGAGAGAGAGACAGCGTGAGCAGGGGAGGGTCAGAGAGAGAGGGAGTCACAGACTCTGAAACAGGCTCCAGGCTCTGGGCTGGCAGTCAGCACCGAGCCCGACGCGGGGCTCGAACCCATGAACTGCAAGATCATGACCTAAGCGAAAGTCGGATGCTTAACCGACTAAGCCACCCAGGTGCCCCTAGACAGATATATTTAGAACTCAACATTTTGAGGCCTTGGAATTCTCTTTATTCGCAAGTGCGCATGGCACATTCTCCAAGATAAATCACATACTGGGACATAAAGCAGCCCTCAATAAATATAAAAGAATTAGATCATACCATGCACACTTCAGATCACAATGCTATGAAACTTTAAATCAATCACAGGAGAAGTCTGGAAAACCTCAATAAACATGGAGGTTAAAGAACACCCTACTAAAGAACGAATGGGCCAATCAGGCAATTAGAGAAGAAATTAAAAAATATTAGGAAACAAATGAAAATGAAAATACAAGAATCCAAACTATGGGATGCGGCAAACGCAGTCCTAAGAGGAAAATACATTACACTCCAGGCCTATTTCAAGAAATTAGAAAAAGTGCAAGTGCAAAATCTAACAGCTCACCTAAAGCAACTAGAGGGAGAGCAATAAGAGCACCCCAAACCCAGTAGAAGAAGAGAAATAATAAAAATCAGGGCAGAAATAAACAATATAGAAACCAAAGAAAAGGTTGAACAGATCAACAAAACCAAGAGTTGGTTTTTTGAAAAAATAAACAAAATTGACAAACCTCTAGCCAGGCTTCTCAAAGAGAAGAGAGAGAGCACTCAAATAGACAAAATCATGAATGAAAATGGACTTATTGCAACCAATCCCTCAGAAATACAAGCAATTATCAGGGAATACTATGAAAAAGTATGTGCCGACAAACTAGACAACTTAGAAGAAATGGACAAATTCTTAAACACACACTCACTACCAAAATTCACACGGGAAGAGATAGAAAATCTGAACAAACCCATAAATAGTGAAGAAATTAAATCAGTTATCAAAAATCTCCCAACAAATAAGAGCCCTAGGCCAGACGGCTTCCATGGGGAATTCTACCAGACATTTACAACAGAATTAATACCCATTTTTCTCAAGCTATTCCAAAAAATAGAAATCAAAGGAAAACTTCTGGATTCATTTTATGAAGCCAGCATCACTTTGATTCCCAAGCCAGACACAGACCCAGAGAAAAAAGAGAACTACAGGCCAATATCCTTGATGAATACAGATTCAAAAATCCTCAACAAGATACTTGCAAATCGAATCCAACAACACATAAAAAGAATTATCCACCTAGATCAAGTGGGATTCATTCCTGGGTTACAGGGCTGGTTCCATATTCGCAAATCAATCAATGTGATACATCACATCAACAAAAGAAAAGATAAAAACTGTATGATCCTGTCGATATATGCAGAAAAAGCATTTGACAAAATACAGCATCCCTTCTTAATAAAGACCCTCGAGAAAGTCGGGATAGAAGGATATTACTTAAACCTCATAAAAGCCATCTATGAGAAGCCCTCAGCTAACATCATCCTCAATGGGGAAAGACTGAGAGCTTTCCCCCTGAAATCAGGAACATGACAGGGATGTCCACTCTCACCACTGTTGTTTAACATAGTGCTGGAAGTGCTAACATCACCCATCAGACAACAAAAGGAAATAAAAGGCATCAGAATTGGCAAAGAAGAAGTCAAACTCTCACTTTTCGCAGACGACATGATACTCTACATAGAAAACCAACAGACTCCACCAGAAGCCTACTAGAACTGATCCATGAATTCAGCAAAGTTGCAGGGTACAAAATCAATGTACAGAAATCAATTGCATTTTTATACACCAACAATGAAGCAATAGAAAGAGAAATCAAGAAACTGATCCCATTCACAATCGCACAAAAAAATCATAAAATACCTAGGAATAAACCTAACCAAATATATAAGAGGTCTGTATGATGAAAACTATAGAAAACTTATAAAGGAAATTGAAGAAGACACAAAGAAATGGAAAAACATTCCATGCTCATGAATTGGAAGAATAAATATAGTTAAAATGTCATTACTACCGAAAGCAATCTACACATTCAATGCAATCCCAATCAAAATTGCACCAGCATTCTTCTCAAAACTAAAACAAAGTATCCTAAAACTTGTAGGAACCACAAAAGACCCCCAATAGCCAAAGTAATGTTGAAGAAGAAAACCAAAATGGGGGACATCACCATCCCAGACTTTAACCTCTACTACAAAGCTGTCATCTCAAGACAGTATGGTATTGGCACAAAAATAGACTCATAGACCAATGGAATAGAATAGAGAACTCAGAATTGGACCCAAAAATGTACAGCCAACTAATCTTTGACAAAGCGGGAAAGAGTATCCAATGGATAAACGACAGCCTCTTTAACAGATGGTGCTGGGAGAACTGGACAGCAACATGCAGAAGATTGAAACTAGGTCAATTTCTCACACCATGCACCAAAATAAACTCAAAATGGATAAGGGACCTGAACGTGAGACAGGAAACCATCAAAACCCTAGATTAGAAAGCAGGAAACAACCTCCTTGACCTCAATTGCAGCAATTTCTTACTTGACACATATCCAAAGGCAAGGGAATCAAGAGCAAAAATGAACCAATGGGACCTCATCAAGATTAAAAACTTCTGCACAGCAAAGGAAACAATCCATAAAACTAGTAGACAACCGACAGAATAGGAAAAGATAGTTGCAAATGACATATCAGATAAAGGGCTAGCATCCAAAATCTATAAGGAACTCACCAAACTCCACACCCAAAAGGTAAATAATCCAATGAGGAAATGGGCAGAAGATATGAACAGACACTTCTCCAAAGAGGACATCCAGATGGACAACAGACACATGAAACGATGCTCAGTGTCCTTCATTATTAGGGAAATACAAATCAAAACCACACTGAGATACCTCCTCACGCCAGTCAGAGTGGCTAAAATGAGCAAACCAGAGAACTCCAGAGGCTGGCGAGGATGTGGAGAAACGGGCACCCTCCTACACTGTTGGTGGGAGTGTAAACCTGTGCAGCCCCTCTGGAAAACAGTGTGGAGGTTCCTCAAAAAATTAACAATAGAACTCCCCTAGGACCCAGCAATAGCACTGCTAGGAATTTACCCAAGGGATACAGGAGTGCTGATGCATAGAGGCACATGGACCCCAATGTTCATAGCAGCACTCTCAACAATAGCCAAATCATGGAAAGAGCCTAAGTGTCCATCAACTGACAAGTGGATCAAGAAGATGTGGTTTATTTATACAATGGAATACTACATGGCAATGAGAAAGAATGAAATCTGGCCATGTGTAGCAACATGGATGGAACTTGAGGGTGTTATGCTAAGCGAAATATGTCAGGCAGAGAAGGACAGATACCATATGTTTGCACGTATAGGAGGATTAGGAGGAACTTAATGGATGACCATGGGGGAGAAGAAGGGGAAAAATAGTGGGGGAGAGGGAGGGAGGCAAACAGTGAGAGACTCTTGAATGCTGAGAATAAACTGAGGGCTGACGGGGGAGGGGGAGAGGGGAGAGGTGTGATGGGTATGGAGGAGGGCACTTGTGAGGTGTTATATGGAAACCAACTTGACAATAAACTATCAAAAAATAAATTGATTAATTAAAAAAATGGAGGGCACTTACTTGGATGAGCACTGGGCGTTATACGGAAATGATGAACCATTAATTTCTAACCTTGAAACCAATATTACACTATATGTTAACTAACTTGAATTTAAATAAATAAAAAAGGAAAAAATACTGATACAAAAAGAAAACATTAGAAAACAAAAACTTAAAACAAAAAGGAACACAGATCATCCACAATCCCAAATTTAGAGAGTAATGTGGTTACAATTTTGGATTACAGCCAAACCTTTCTGGATCCTCTTCCAATATATAAAAATATTTTTTTTTGTCCTGACATCCATTTCCTTAGGCTCTGTGATGCTGTGATGAAACATATATTTAGTTGTAGTCTAGTTTCTAACAGAAGCTCCTAAAACTTTGGGGATTTCCTAAGTGATAATGATATAGTTACCTTAATATTTAAAACAAGCCCTTTGAAACCACACCCAAGTTCATGTTAATAAGGTGACTTTTGGGAAGTGCCTAAGGATGGGGGCAGGTTATCAGGTAAACCAATCATGTGATTGGGGGATTGGAACTTTTAGTCCCTCCCCCTTGACCTAGGGAAGGAGAGTGGGGCTGGAGGTTGAATCGGTCACCAATGGCCTATGATTTCATCAATAGTGCCTATGTAATGAAACTTTTACAAAACCCCAAAGGATGCGTTCAGAGAGCTTTTGGCTTTGTGTACCATGTGCCATCATACAGTGCCCCAAACTCCATGAGGGCAGAAGTGCCTTTGTTCAGGATCTTGCCCTAGGAAACTCTTCTATCTGGCTGTGGCTGAGTTGTATTATTTTATAATAAGCTCGTAATCCAGCAAGAACAATGTTGCTCTGAGTTCTGTGAACCACTCTAGCAAATTAATTGGACCTAGGGAGGGGTTTGTTGGAACCTTGGCTCTATAGCTGGTTGGTCAGAATGGCCATATGATTGGCATCTGACTTGGGTTCGTGGGGGATGTAATCTGGTGGGATTGAACTCTTAACATGTGGAATCTATGGACTCCATGTGGTGTCAGAATAGAGTTGAACTATAGATCACCCAACTGGTGGCAGTAGTTGCCTGGTGGTGTGGAATCCACCCCCCCCCTTTTGGAATTTTTGGGTATAGAATTATCAGACTCCTAATAGCTTAGCTTGAATTCATTTATCAGAGAATTGAGCCAAGTCTGTTTATCAAGTTGTAGCTGAACTGTCAAGAATAAGCATTTCTTAAATTCCTTTCTCATTTGTAAAATAAAGATGATAGTGTCTACATTGACAGAGGTCTGTATTTCACTTATTCTATGTGAAGAGTGTTGCCTCCCTTGGCTGAGCTATTCAAATTAAGACCAGTAAGCTTCAGAGAACCCTGTTAACTGAAAACATGAGTGCCGGAATGTGGTTCTGCATGCAGCTAATTTCTGTTGAGCCCTCATGATCCAGAAATGAATTTTCACTCAGTAGAATATATACCTGCCCAATAAACTAATGGAGGAGCATTGCAGGTGTGAAAGTACTGGTTAGCTGAAGGGCAGGGGTGTCCCTGTCCTGTATTCATAAGGCCCAGACCAATTCTGTATATAAACTATGTGCTTCATGGATATTTGAGGACTGAAAGAGGAATTGATGGTGTTTTAAGGATCTGGAGGCCCAACACTTCCCCTGTCCATTCTGGGCTGCTTCCTTAAGTGACTATTTCTCCAACATGAGTGGAGGACTATCTGTAAGATCCCAGTACAGGTGAAATACACCCAGTCCTAGGATGCTTGACTGGACTCAAGACTGTGAAGGCCATCCATGTCACTAATACCGCTGCTCCACTCTTTCATTGGTCTTCATTTTTCATTTGTGCATGATTTTGTCTTTCAAATGAAGACTGTGGCATTTTCTCTAAGCTTGATTCTGCTTTCCCATCCCTGCAGCATATCTTTTTCCCCGCTTTTTTAATAGTTTATTGTCAAGTTGGTTTCCATATGACACCCAGTGCTCATCCCCACAAGTGCCCTCCTCCATGCCCATCACCCCCCTTCCCCTTCACAACCCTGATAAATAATGTCCTTTTTGGGTCCACTCAGCCCCTGGACCTTCCACCTGGATACCCTAAGTCTTTCTGTCTTCATACACCTATTTCTGGCCTCCGGGACCACTGTTTCTGTTATTTGATTCTTGTGGACTGAGCCTGTCCCATATGGCTACTTTTGACGGCCTTTCTTTAAAAAAGGAAGGAGGGCACTGGTTTGGATGAGCACTGGGTGTTGTATGTAAGTGATGAATTAAGGGAATCTATCCTCAAAACCAAGAGCACACTGTATACACTGTATATCCACTAACTTGATGATAAATTATGTTAAAAAGAATCAAGGAAGTCTTCTCTTGGGAAACTCTTATTAGCAAGGTGCACATCAGGGGAAATAAGCTTTCCAGATTGGTTTTCCAGTCTAAGGCCCAGATAGTATAAGGCAGAAGAGAAGTAAGGACGTGATGGAGGTGAGGGAAGAAATTCTTAGGTCTAATGGTCAGTTGGATAGGGCATCCCTGGAGAAGGAAGGATATTAAAGTGTGTCAGTTGCCTACTATGTGTCACATGACTGTGGGTGCATGTATAACCCTGTGAGTTAATACTATTATTGGATTTTATGGATTGGGGAGGGTGAGGATCTAAGAATTAACTTGCTCAAGATGACCCTCTTGCAGGGAGAGCGGCAGAATGGGCGCACAGGTCACTGAAACCCTCAGTCATTCCACTGTATCCTGTGGGATCTGGTTTCTCAAGCTCTAAGCCCTTTTGTGGCTCAACAGAAAGAGAGCGCAGGATTAGGCCTGAACACAGAATCTCCATAGCATATGGGGTGAAGAAAGAAATGCAAAAGAACATACTAGATTTGTTTGAACAAAATAATACTAATGATATCAAAACCCACAACCAGTAGTAATATAACACTATATTCACATGTTGCTGTAGACATCTCTACAGACAGGTACCTTATTGGTTTTTATCTTTACAATCCATTAGTAAGAGAAGTCAGTTTGATGTTCTTCATTTGACAGACTTAAGATAAATCTATTGTTTTTCATCTGAAGAATTAGAAAAAACTAAAAGTTTGTCAAAAACTACTGTTGGAGATGATGGGGAATGAAGAGGACTCATAAACTGTTGGTGACACTCGTGTCTACTTTGGAAGATGCATCTAGTACAATCGAAGAGAGGCACACATCCAACCCCGAAATTTCACTCTTAGAGATGCTACCATGTTGTGTACATGGGAAAACTTCTAAAATATTGTTCATAACATCATAGTGTTCATACGAAGAAAGCACTGGAGGGGCACCTGGGTGGCTCAGTCGGTTAAGCCTCTGACTTCGGCTCAGGTCATGGTCTCACGGTTCGTGGGTTTGAGCCCCACCTCGGGCTCTGTGCTGACAGCTAGCTCAAGGCCTGGAGCCTGCTTCAGATTCTGTGTGTGTCTCTCTCTCTTTCTGATCCTCCTCTGCTCACACTGTCTCTCTCTCTTTCTCTCTCAGAAATAAGTTAAATGTTAAAAAAATAAAAAACGTTATTAAAAAGAAAAAGAAGATGAAAGCACTGGACACCACCTAACTGATCATATTTAATGATGGATAAAAATTTTTATATTGACATAATGGAATACTATCTATCAATGAAAACGAGCTAATTACACCTACACGCATGAGCTCAATGACGGCAAGGTTCGAACCAGCAAAGTCACGGTGCAGGAACATTGTAGTGTGATGGCTTACCTGTTTGTTTTATAATTCTTGCAGAAGGCACTCTTACCTCTGTTTTGCACACTTTGGTTCCTTGTCGTGAGTGGTGAGCTAAAGGAAATGTTAGAATTGACACAATGTTAGTATTTCCCAGAGTGGGTAAAATTCCACTCAAAGGCAAGGTCGGTCATAATGGACTAAGTCACATTTACAAAGGACTTCATATTTCACTGGCTGTGCTACAAAATTTTCTGTTTTGTAAGGTAATCGGAGGCTGGCTCTTTCTCAAGACAGGCAAACAGATATGGAACAAATTGACCCATACAAGTTCTTCCCATTGTATTTCAATGAGCACATATCATGATTCTTTGCTTTTGGGAGCCATGAATTCAGACATTCCTTGTAACTACAGTCACTATAGAAAATGATAGGTTGGAGCTAATAGTCTACAGAAATTGTTTACCAGTTGAAGAAGAGCGAGCCTCAGCAAGCACGAGGAGAATAGAAATTATTTTGATCCTTCTTGAAATGTGAGCTAAGTGAGAAACTGTGGATTATTATAAGGAAATCCATAAGAGAAAAAGGATTATAAAAATATAATAAAAGACAAGTAAAACAACAATATGCAAGAGAAGGAAGGGGAGGTAACGGGGGATGGAGATCATGCCCCTGATGTGCAGACCTGGCAATGGCAATGAGAGCTGACATTCCCTGGGCACTTGCAACAGATCTGGGACAAGTCAGCATTCATGGGCTGCATTTTCAGAATCAAGCTATTATAGGAAACATGGACTCCTGAAAAGCGTTTGGGTTTCGAAGTTGGACTTGACTTTAGTGGTAAGGAACTCTGCCTCTCTGGGCCTCATTTACTACCTCTGGGGAGTGGGTCAGAACTATCTCCTAAATTCAGTGTGGCTTTAAACTGGGATCTGATGGATAAAGAGGGGTCTTCCAAGTAGGGAGAGGGTGGAAAAAGGAGGAAGTCATAGACAGAGGAATAGCACGTGCAAATGTCCTTCATTAAGTGACAACACGGAATGAGATGGTGGGAGGCTGGCACGGACTGAGGCTGGGGCCACCAGCCAGCCTGAGATCATGGGGAACTTAAAAGCACTCATTTTGGAGACCCTGAGTTTGTTTTACTGAAACCACCACTAATTTACAGTGACCTTGTTGAGTGAATCACTGGCCTGAGCCTTTGCTTTCTCGAATCTTCAATTGGGACAGCAGTAGTCACAATAACCAGATTAGGCAAGTGTTAAATCAGATAATGGCATTTTCAACCCCCCAACCAACTACAAAGTTTTGTTCAAAAGTAGCTGTAAGTTTGTGTGTGGTCATCAACTGGGAATAATTAGAAATGGTCAAATTTTTTTCCCAGACTATTTTACATCCATTCAGTTAATCCTGTCTAGTTAATACCCAAGCCTTCAAACCTCCCAAACTTCTCTAACAATCAAATCACTTATAAATTGAAGGAAGCACAATGCCATTAGCTTCCATAACAACTATGACTCGCAGGTTTCCCATGGGCCTCATCACTGGGCTTCATTATCAAAGACCAAAGAGTCCCATGTCTCAGGAAACCTTGCTGAATCATTATCCAGGATGACACATGGCCTGATCCCAGGCTGAAGCCCAACAAGGAATTCCTGGCTCCTTACCTGGTGACGGCAAGAGGAATCTCTTGAGTACATTGATTTTGTGACAGGTGAATTGATTCAGGCTTCATCTTGTAATGAGGAACTGCATAAAGGAGTCACATCATGTAGTCAGGTTGTAAAAGGAAAATTATTGGGGATTTACTGAAACTTCTATAATTTCATCTGAGTAATCTCTGATAAGTAGGAGTGGGCTGTTGGTGGTCAGCAGAAACCATAACTTAACATATTCTGTAACACCCCTGGCTCCTGGGCGTGGCTTCTCCCAGAGGCTATAAAAATTGCTTTGAAGAGTGAATATTCAATAATATCAAGATTACTGAATTTGGAATTCATCCTTGAGCTCCCCGAAATACAGAGTATTACATTGGAAGGCACTTGGTATTGGAAGGGCTTGAAGTAGAAGTGAACTGAAGCTGAATTCTACATTCAAATGAAAACTTACATGGGAACATAATTCACAAAGTTAAACCTAAGAACTGCTCTGAGCAATGTAGGGTATGGGGTTGCCCGGTGCTGGCCCGAGCCCTCCTGAATGCCTTCACCTCTTCTGTGAAAGGGCAGGAGAGCTCAAGGGTTCTAACAAGGACCAGTAGTTCCTACCTGGTAACCAGCAGACATATGTTTCTTTAATTTTCCCCCTTTGATCTTTGAGTTTTGAAAAGTTCTGCCAACCATAAGGAACTGGAGTTATTTAGTAATTACATATGCCGTGGGTGTTACCACTATTTATTTCCTTTTCATCATGAATAGATTTTAACCAGCCATCCAGAATCACCAAGGGCATGTAATAATACCAGGATGTGAAAGGCCATAAAACACTCTCCCAGTGGCTGTCCTGAGGAATAAAGTTAAGGAAGCACATCAACACCGACATGTCTTAATTCTGGTTGTTGCTCTGTGTTTAGTCCAAGGTTGGTCACAGACCGGACGCCTCTGATCGAAGGGCTGTGATAACTTGCAATGTTATGGGGGCCGATGACCTGGTCTGCTAGTCACCCATCCCTTACAACCATTTCCTGTTATCAGCAGCCCTACAGAGCATGTGGCCCTCATGAGCTGAACACGTGACATTGTTGCACTGATAATCATGGGAGTCCACAGCAACAACAGCTGAACATTTTAATGAGGGTGTTGAGCTTTAGTGTGAAAAGGGGAACGGTTCCTTTTAGATCTTAACATTATTTAGAATTGTCAACTGACCTCCACTCCTCCATCAAGGACCCTTGGGAATCTCCAAACCCAAGTTAGGCCTTACTCAAGACAAACTCCTTTGCTATAAAGAAGAGCAGACTTGAGACCCACAGAGGCAACACGACATGGCCCAAACCACACAGTGAGTTGGTGGCAGCCTCTGAAATTCTAACCCAGTGTTGCTTTGTGGAACTATGCCCACCCCCCCACCCCCTGCCCCATCTTCAGTCTTTGGGCCGTGGTTCAGTCCCTTCGGCTTTGATGTAACTCATCATTCAAAGTGAGTGGTGAATGATATTTCAAAGGTGAGCATGAACTTACTACTGCTTAGAATTTTGTCAGCTCCCGAGTGAGTGTTGGATTGCGATGCACAATGGCACCAACAATGTGCACACAAATATGTGTGCGTGTATTCAAATGAGGCCATGCGTGTATGTGCAAAGTTAGGGGGACCAAGAGCTTCTGTGAAACAGTAGGCAGGCCACATCTTTCTAAAGTGGCAGGGGCTGGAGCGCCTGGGTGGCTCAGTCGGTTAAGTGTCTGACTCTTGGTTTCTGCTCTGGTCATGATCTCACAGTTAGTGGGTTCGAGTCCTGTGTCAGGCTCTGCACTGGTAGTGAAAAGCCTGCTTGGGATTCTGTCTCCCTCTCTCTCTGCCCCTCCTCTGCTCACTCTCTCTCTCAAAAATAAATAAATATTGAAAAATAATAATAAAGTGGCAGGAGCTGACAGTGTGCCTCCTTCTTGCCAGTTGCCTGTGACAGGAGAAGGACCTTTAGCTCACCCCCTCCCCCAATTTAAATCACCCTATTTCAACAAGAGGGCTCTTGAGTAGACTATGAGATCCTGGGCACATCTGGATCATGTCATCACACACATATGCTGGTGCTCATACATCCCAGGCTTTTAAAAATGACTGATGCTATAAATCTGGAAATGGAACTTAACCTGATGACACCACGGTATGAAAACAAATGTAAACAGCTCACCTCTCTCTGTTCCAAGGACCTGTATTGAATTAAAAAAACAACAACAACAAAACAGTGTTGAGTGACTCTTGAAGATAGAGAATTTTACATTAAACTGTGTTTTGGGGGCCCCTGGATGGCTCAGTCGGTTAAGTGTCCAACTTCGGCTCAGCTCATGATCTCGTAGTCTGTGAGTTCGAGCCCTGCATTGGGCTCTGTGCTGAGAAGCTCAGAGCCTGGAGCCTGTTTCAGATTCTGTCTCCCTCTCTCTCTGCCCCTCCCCAGCTTGTGCTCTGTCTCTGTCTCAAAAATAATAAATAAACGATAAAAAATAAACAAAAAAACTATGTGTTTTGTAGTAATTGGTTAGTAGAATTTGGGCAACATTTTTGCTATAAGTATCGATTTTTTTAAGCTATATATAATTCTCCAAAAGATGAAGCAAAAATCAAAATGTTATGCTGTCTGTGTGCTACAAGAGGCAAATAAATATACGATCTGCTGATGACACCATAAATTGCTTTGACTCTAATGAAAGCAATTGAACCATAGCTTTCAAGGATCTTAGGAATGCGTCCATTCTCACCGACAAGACTTCGTTCTTAAGAGGACACCTGAAATCTGGAATAAGTTCCATGCGCAAAGATGTCCAGAGCACCGTTACTTATAGTGTCCAAACTCTGGAAACAATCTACACACCCACCAAAGTGAGGGCCATTAAGTGAATTTTGGTGCTATACTCACTTATTGGAGTATTATAAATGCATTGCAGGTATTTCTGTAGACTGTGAGATAGGATTATACTGTAAGTATGTCTCAATGTTACATGAAAAATTCAGACTAGACTCTGAGTTTATGATGTATGTCCATGCAGGTGTGTGGTGTGTGTGTATGTGTGTGAACTGATCTTGGAACCCAGGTCTCCTGACTCACATTAGCTTCACAGACAAGAAATCTTTAGCAACGAATAGCTTAGAGAAGCATTGAATGTCTTGTCTGAAGCTAGCCAGCAGACACACTCTTTTGCTTGGAAGACCTCAGCCGGCTTCTGGAAAGAAGACATACTTTCATCATGGACAGCAAATCAGGGCAAATCTATAGGCTAAGTAAAAAGGGTAATGAATCCATTCTAATGAGTGGTTTGAGAGTCTCCCACTGAGTCCTCCCCAGGACTTTGGACCTGGTAGCTCAAAGTGCTCAGAGCTATTGTTCTCAGGCTTGTCAAAGGAGCTGAGGGAGCAGAGTTGTAAACATGGCTAAGAATTCATCCATCTGGGACAGCAGGTGCTTTTTAAAATTGAGATCCAGTCAACGTTTTGCTTGAGGGCTCTGAAGTTAAAATCAAATGTAATTAGAAAAGTGGGGCAAAACCTCTAGTTTCTCCACTTTAACTTTTGTTGTTAGAAAAGAAACATATTCAAGTTAAAAAGTAATGCCTCCTTTATTATTTCCCTCCCTCTATCTGCCCTTCCTTTTTTACTTCTGTCCTTCTTCTTCCTCCTTTTTTTTTTTTTTTTTTAAACTACTTTAGCTTGGAGTTGTCTCTGCATTTCCTAAGGCAGAGACTCATACTGTGGGGATTAGACCTGGGCTTTCAGGGCCTGGCCCTGTCTTCTGCCAGCTGTGGGAACTTTGACAAGCCTTTCACATCTCTGAAGCTTCTTTTTCTCCTAGGGTTTTGTGAAAATTAAAGGAGACAATGAGCCTCTCTTTGAAAACTTCCAAGTGCTATGTGAATTTGACTTGGGGTGGGCAGCACATCATTTCTCCTGGAATGGGCTCCGGTACCCCAAGATACAATTTGAGTCATCTCTTTACACCGAAGCATGGCATTTGCCCTATGAAATGGATTTTGTTGGTGGAGAAATGGCCTTGACCCTTGGCCCAGACTATGGGGAAGTGTCTTGGTAATACATAAGGAGGAAGAATGTGTTTTTCCAGTAGGCCTTGTGTTCTTTAGATGATATCCACTTCTAGCAGAATGCCAACCAAAGTCTCAAAGAAAAACAAATTATCCTGCACAACCCCAGCTGGCTAAAGCTGACCTCTCCACTTCCTCCTTGCTTGTTAGTGATTGGAAGGCCTATTGTCCTTGGAGGCTGACCGATGAGTTATGGACACCAGGTCATCTTGGGTGACAGCCATCTGCTATTTGTGATGCATGAAGTGGACCCACAGGAAGAAAGGGGTGGAGTCCATAGAGTGCCCAGCAGCAGAGTGCCATACCAACTGGGAAAATCCAACAACTCCCAGAACAGGGGGAGCCGGATGAAGTCCTGATTGGAACCAGGCCTGGCTTTCTCATTCAGCAGTTATGTGCCATGATTATCTATGGATGAGAGGTGGTAAGTGTCTTCCTGAGTGACACGTGAGAAGTGTGACTTTTGATTCTAGCATTCTCATAAAGCCAAATAAGAAAAGACAGACAGAACAAAAGAAAGAAAACAAATTAACCTCTGTGGTCTAGATGTAAGAGCATAGGTCAAATGCTAAGACAAGGACCATGTCTCTCAGGAAGCCGGTGAGAATGAAGGAGACCACTGTGGTTATTGGACAGAGACTTTCCATTAGTCACAGTGGACCTATCCCTTGTTAGGGAACTTCCTTATTGGGGGTTAGGGAAGTGAGTGTGGAGGAGCTGGCAGAGCTCCGTCTTACCTACTTTCATGCCATTTATGGAGCCTCTACTGCTCACCTGGTCATTTACATACTTGGTCTGACCTACTTTAGCTTTTTGACAACTTTGCCAAGAAGGGTAACCATCTCTATTTTATGACCAAGAAAACAGAAAGAGGGGTGGGGTTGTGTGTGTGTGGGGGGACTTGCCCAAGTGCACAAAAGTGGTATGTGGCACAGCTGTATTCAAACTCAGCTCTACGTGTGTGTGTGTGGGTATATATATATATACATATATATATATGTATATATATATATGTATATATATATATATATATTTTTTTTTTTTTGTACCAAGCCACCTTGTCTTTCTTGTGAAGAACAAATGGTGAGGTATAGTACAATGTCCAACATCTTATTTCTGTAAACCTGGAGACTTGATGCCTTTGGTGGAAGTTTTATGTCTTCCATGGAAACTAGGATGCTTTTATCTTCATTGTACCAGTGAACACTGAGTCTATTCATGTGGCATAATAGGACCTTGGTCTCAGATCTGGATCTTAACTTGTTTTGCATTAGTTTTCTCCACCTTTAAGATAGGGATCATAATACATCTTGAGCATAGCTGTTATGAAAATTAAGTGTGATGACATCTCTGAATCAAATAGCATCTTGCCTATCACAGATGTTAATGCACAGAAATTCCCTTCTTTGTTTCTCAGGACTTACCTCATGTAAGTCCTTTAAGCTTATCTGTCTGAAAGGAAAAGAAATACGGTGTTACATAAAATACAGTTCATAATGATCAAGATAAAATCATTCTGAGCCCTTAAAAACCTTTGATTGCACTTTCATTGCCAAATTAATAGCCCATGGTCCAGTGTGATATTCATCACTGTTTTATAAAGCAACTGCCAGGTTATTTTTCTCATAATTTTGTAAGCAACAGAAGAAGTTACGAGGCAATATGAAAAGTGGTGACAGAAAGGACACCAATAAACTAGCTTCTCATTTTCGGAGAATTTAAATAGCATCCCCATTTCTCCTGACATTTGGTTTTCCATGTCAGATTTCATTAGCACAGTCAGACCCGCTAGTATTACCATGATTGCAAAGCTCCTAGTGTTTTGCTTTGAGGAAGTGTCAAGAGTCTTATGCATGAAGTTAGGGTACGGAGGGATCCCAGGAAGCCACATGTCAGAGAAAGGATGCTCATGGGAGAGGAGACAGAGACAGGAAAACCACGCAATGAATGATGGGACAAGAACCCAATACACAGTGTGCTAACATGGGCCATTCTTCCTTCAGAAGAATCGGCAAACCTTTCATGGAAACTGACAATTAAGTCAGTTCTCTCCTCTGAGCCTCATTTTTCTCATCTGTGAAATGGCCACAAGGGCATTCATCTTAGAGGAGTATTGTAAGGATTGCTAGTGACAAGGATGACAATGTGAGGTGCTCAGTGGGCACTGAGCTGCTGGGATGTGGTTAAAGCCAGATGGAGGGGGATGATGAAGGGCACGATGGTGACAAGCACATTCTGTCTGCCAGTTCTGCCAGCAAGAGACTGGCCTTGAAGCAATGCCAGGAGGTTGGGGCGGCAACACCAGCCCCAGATGGACACTGTTGATTTAGAGCAATAGGGTTGAACCCAGGAGCACATGGCACTCAGGTCTGCATCTTGCTCTCAGACAAGTGGACCGAAGGCCACATTTTGTAACCTGTTTCATCAGCCCATCGGGGGTGCTACATCTGCACCCTACCTCCCCCCTCTTTATTAAAAAAATATTTATTTGTTTTGAGAGAGAGAGAGAGAGCATGAGGAGGGGAGGGGCAGAGAGAGAGGGGGACAGAGAATCACAAGCAGGCTCCGTGCTGTTAGTGGAGCCCGACAGACATGAGCCATAATCTCATGAACTATGAAACCATGACCTGAGCTGAGATCAAGAGACTGGTGGTTAAAACCCCCTGAGCCTCCCAGGTGTCCCCTACGTACCTCTTTCAATGGGGCAAATGGGAAGCTAAAGACATATGATCAGAAGAAATAAAGTAGAACAGACACCGATAGTATTAATTATTTGAGTGAAATTGAAGCTAATTTCTGATTTTGATGTTTAAGAGACTGTCATTTTAGGAATACTGACCTACTGGCCATGTGGCTTTAAAATGTGCAGTTGATTTTAGACTTGTGATTTTAAGTTACAAGAGTCAGGCTGTGTTTGACTCCATTTATAAAGAGTTTGAACTGTTGAAGAGCGCTTGAATTTTTCTAGATTTAACATTTACCTTATTAGGTTTATAAAAGTTGTTAAAGAAAGTGTTGCTCATTACGGTTTAAAGTTAGATGGATATAAAGGTATTTCAAATGTTTAAGGAAATTTAACTGAATTTGTAAATAAGTCTTATAGTCTAAGGTTCCTTAATCTATTGAGTGTGTCAGAGTGACTGTCCTTCTGTTTCGATAAAATTGCTCAATTTATAAATAGAGCAGTATACTTTATACATGGAAATTTGAGGCTTCAGGAAAGCTGGGCTTTGGAATTGGTAACATTAAAAATGGATTTTTTTTATTTAAAAAGATTTAAAATGTTTTCTTTATTTATTTTTGAGAGACAGAATGTGAGCAGGGGAGGAGCAGAGAGAGAGGGAGACACAGAAACTGAGGCAGGCTCCAGGCTCTCAGCTGTCAGCACAGAGCCCGACGCAGGGCTCTAACTCAAGAACCGCGAGATCATGAGCTGAGCCGAAGTGGGACGCCTAACCGACTTAGCCACCCTGGTCTGCCCCCCTCCACCCACCCCCACCAATGAAATTTTAAGTGAACTCAGGTTTAATTGACTCAGGTAATTTCAGGAGTGTTTTTTGTGCACAAAAAGTCTTTGGTCATAGAAACGCCTATGTTGAGAAGACTCCACAAGTTATTTGCTCCCTCTACCTGTAAAATGAAGGCATCGGGCTTTGGTGATGGTGGGGGGGAGGTGTCTCTCAAATGGGATTTATGAAGACAGAGAGAGACCTACGCAGTCACAAAACAGAAGAGCAGGGTGGGGACTTGGTCCCCACGCTGCCTCCCTGAGAGGGAGATTCTTTCAGCTCGTGCAAGTTCTCCTGTGTTCTGTCTCAGAGACAACCAAACACGTGGTCACTGACTGCACGGCATGAATAAGCATCTCCACATCCTTTCCTGGGCATAATAGGTGCTCAGTATGTATTTGAGGATAATACATTTTACTTTAAAACTAGCCCTGGGGCACCTGGGTGGCTCAGTCAGCTAAGCAAGCATCTGACTTCAGCTCAGGTCATGCTCAGGTCATGTTCATGAGTTCGAGCTCTGCAATCGGCTCTCTGTTAGCGTGGATTCTGCTTCGAATCTTTTGTCTCCCTCTCTCTCTCTCTCTCCTCCAATTATGCTCTGTCTCTCAAAAATAAATAAAACATGGGGCACTTGGGTGGCTTAGTCGGTTAAGCGTCCGACTTTCGCTTAGGTCATGATCTCGCGGTTCGTGGGTTTGAGCCCCGCGTCGGGCTCTGTGCTGACTGCCAGCTCAGAGCCTGGGGCCTGTTTCAGTCTGTGACTCCCTCTCTCTCTGACCCTCCCCTGCTCACGCTGTCTCTCTCTCTCTCTCCTAGAAATAAAAAAAAAAAAAAAAACTTAAAAAAATAAATAAATAAACATGAAAAAAATGATAAAAATAGCCCTTCATGAGCTTCCCTTAGATTTTGCTTAGCTTTAATACTTGGATTTGAATCCTCACTTGTCCATCTATGAGCTCCATCACCCTCTGTAAGAGAAGCCCCTTCTCTGAAGCTTGGTTTTCCTGCCTGTAAAATGGGTAACCCCTAACAGAAATGGGGAGGGTTGATTAAGGGTCTCATGAAATAATACATGTGAAAGCTATTTGGATGCCAAAAACACCTTCCATCTGCAGGACACCTTTAACAGCCACTTTCTTTGAAATTAAACTTTCCTTCTGAGATAATGGTAGGTCTCATGCACGTGTAAGAAATACTACAGAGAGGTCCCGCTTGCACTTAACCCCATTTCCCCCAATGGCAACATCTTGCAAAACATAATAATAATTTACATTCACACTCTAAAATCAATAGTTTCCACCCAAAGTCCCTGCTCCCATGCAGGTTTGTGTATCTTCTTTGTAATCTGTGCTTCCTCTCTTACAGGATTATGTTTTCTCTATATCTCTACAGATTTTTTTCCTTTCCCTTCCTGAATCATCAGGATGTATATTTTTGTCCCTGAGATTGCTTGAACTGATGCGGCGCCAGCTTTGGCAGCTGAAAAGGGAAAACTGTAGTTAGGCAGACAGGTGTTCTGTTGGTTAAATAGCAGGTACCTTATTTAAATTACATTTTGGCTGAACCCTGCACTGTGGGGTGGGAGTTTGCTGAAGAGACAGGGAGATGTGGCTCATGACCTCTCTGCATTTCTGTGTCCTCATCAGTAAGCTGGGGGTTGGGACATTGCTTTCTGCACAGTGCGGCTGTGGGTCTAAATGAGGTAAAGCATCTGAAAGACTCCAGGGTGTAACAGGAGCTCAGCAAATGACTTCCTGTTCTGATGACTCAGGATGCTTTTACTTGGTACGTGTGTCATGGTATTAACATTACAGTGGATACATTGTTGGAAAGCTATTCCTTTCTAATCTCTTTCTAGTTATGTCAAAGAGAGAGTTTCAATGTGGCAGTTACTTTATTCAAATAGTGCCTTTGGATTTTAGCTCTCTTCCCTTTTAGGAGAGAGAGAATTCAGCAGGCTCAAAGCTTGGGGCTGAAACTGTGTTGCAGTTAATTAAGGTAATGATGTTTCCTTTTTAAATTAATTTACTTTAAAAAGTGAGTTGAGCAAAAAAAAAAAATTAAGTGCATGGATATTATAAAAGTCATAATAATGGTGTGCAAGGGGTTGAGAACGAATGCCCAGTGAACATTCCCCAGATTTGAAGCTCTCTTCTGGTTTTCAGTCATCAATGATGGATTGTTTTTTTTTTTTTTAATTTATTTTTTGAGAAAGAAAGAGACAGAGTACGAGCAGGGGAGGGGCAGAGAGAGGGAGACACAGAACCTGAAGCAGGATCCAGGCTCTGAGCTGTCAGCACAAAGGTCAATGAGGGGCTTAAACTTAGGAACGGCGAGATCATGACCTGAGCCAAAGACGCTTAACTGACTGAGCCATCTAGGCGCCCCCATCAGTGAAGGATTTAAAGGGCATTTTCCTGAACTGGAGCACTTCAAACAATTGTTTTTGTGAATCTGAGACTTAGCTTTAAAATAGAGAATGGTTTACATATAACACCCAATGATCATCCCAACAAGTGCCCTCCTCCATGCCCATCACCCCCCGCTACTCCCCCCTCCCCCGGGTGTTATATGTAAACCAACTTGACAATAAACTGTTTAAGGAAGAAAAAAAAAACCCAATCACAACAGAAGCATTCTGATTGGTAAGAATACTCTAACTGCAGGGGACTTAAATACTCCACTCACAGCAATGGGCAGATCATCTAGACAGAAAATCAATGAAGAACCAATGGCCCTGAATGATACAGTCGACTAGACGGACTTGACAGATATATGTAGAACTTCTGATTCTAAAGCAGCAGAATACACATTCTTTTCCAGTAAGAAAAGAATAAAGTTATGCCACTTATAGCAACATGGATGGAACTGGAAGGTATTATGCTGAGTGAAATAAGTCAGTCAGAGAAAGACAGATATCATGTTTTCACTCATACATGGATCTTGAGAAACTTAACAGAAGACCATAGGGGAGAAAGAGAAAAATAGTTTCAAATAGAGAGAGAGGGAGGCAAACCACAAGAGACTCTTCAATACAGAGAACAAACTGAGGGTGAATGAAAGGGTGGAGGAGAAGTAAAACGGGTGATGGGCACTGCAGAGGGCACTTGTTTAGATGAGCACTAGATGTTCATGTAAACCAATTGGACAATAAATTATCTCAAAAACAAAAAAAATAGGGGCGCCTGGGTGGCTTAGTCAGTTAAGCGTCCGACTTTCGCTTAGGTCATGATCTCGCGGTTCGTGGGTTCGAGCCCCGCGTCGGGCTCTGTGCTGACTGCCAGCTCAGAGCCTGGAGCCTGTTTCAGAGTCTGTATCTCCCTCTCTCTCTGACCCTCCCCTGCTCATGCTGTCTCTCTCTCTCTCTCCTAAAAATAAATAAAAATATTAAAAAAAAAAAAGAAAGAAATAAAAATATTTTTTAAAAAAATCAAATTAGTAATCAAAAATCTCCCAAAAAACAAGAAACCATGGCCAGGTGGCTTTCCAGGGGAACTCTNAGCTCAGAGCCTGGAGCCTGTTTCAGAGTCTGTATCTCCCTCTCTCTCTGACCCTCCCCTGCTCACGCTGTCTCTCTCTCTCCTAGAAATAAATAAAACATTAAAAAAATAAATAAAAAATAAAAAATAAATAAAATAAAGAATGGCTGAGCTGGTGGAGTCAAATGGCTGCTGAAGCAACAGCTGGACCCACTTTCACCAGTGGTAGAGCAGAGCCCAATACGCTCCGTGGCTGCAGCCGATTGCCACACGTAAATCACAGCCTCCCTTGACAGAAAGCTGTCCACCTCCAAGTGCCTACAGAGCAGCTAGTGGGAAGCACACTATTCTTCCTTGGCTGAAGCAACTCAGCTCTCTACTGTCCCTTCTGTGTTCAAAGAAGGGGAACCTAGCAACAACCTGATGTGGTTGTTTACAGGCAACAGGTAGGTCCTTAGTAATGGTCATCTGACTCCCTACAGGGGCCCAACTCAAAATGAATTTAGAAGCTCTGGCCCTATAACAAAACTCTTTCTTATTCCTGGCACCATTCTTAGTGTCTTGCACAGGCTCTGCAAGGTGTTGACTCCTCAACAGTCTTACACCAACCCTATCACTGACCAAGTCACCTAACTTCTGCAAATCTTAGTGACCTTATGTGCCCAATGGGTAGGGAAGTGGTTTTTACTGAGCATCTACCAGGAACCAGCCACTGAGCCTTAGAAAATCCATACTTTTGGGGCACCTGGGTGGCTCAGTCAGTTAAGCATCTGACTTCAGCTCAGGCCATGATCTCGCGGTTTGTAAGTTTGAGGCCCACATCAGGCTCTGGGCTGATAGCTCGGAGCCTGGAACCTGCTTTGGATTCTGTGTGTGTCTCTCTCTCTGCCCTCCCCTGCTCATGCTCTGTCTCTCTGTCTCTCAAAAATAAATAAATGTTAAAAAAAATTTTTTTTAAAAGGGAAAATCATACTTTATAGGGCTGCTGGAAAGATCCGGTGAGATGTTATACAGAATATGACGATTCTCTGGAGGGGTTTATGGTGAAGAGACCCAGCCAGGTTCCCGTCCCTTGTAAAAGCAGTTAAACAAATTTGACTGTAACTGCGGAAATGCCAGAGTTTTACAAGCAAACTTTTAAAAATTTGAGAGCCACTGCAGTGGTTGGAGTGCTAGACCTGCAAAGCAACTCATCTGCGGACCAAGGGAGCGTCATTTTATACACAAGAAGCCTGGGCATTCATAGGTAAGGCCCAAGGACCCTCAAAGCTTTCTTTAGTGGCAGATATATTCCTAGAAGCTGGTTCCCCCTGGGGTCCTTACCCCTGGTAACGCATCAGATTCATGGGTGGGGCGTGGGAGCGGGGAGTTTTAAAAAACAGTGATGCCGGGGAGCTTGGGTGGCTCAGTCAGTTAAGCAGCCGACTTCAGCTCAGGTCATGATCTCGTGGTCTGTGGGTTTGAGCCCTGCCTCGGGCTCTGTGCTGTCACCTCAGAGCCTGGAGCCTGCTTCTAATTCTGTGTCTCCCTTTCTCTCTGCTCCTTCCCTGCTTGCTCTCTCTCTCTGTCTCTCTCAAAAATAATAACATTAAAAAAATTAAAAAAAAAATAGTCTCACTTCTTAGAGCAATTAAAGTAGATACTAGGGAATAATACTTTTAAAAAAGCTTTCCTAATTATTTTAATGTAAAGCTAGGATGAGAAACATTGCAGTAAAATATATAGCCTGTATTCCAAGAGAAAAATCGGGTGTGGGTGCCTAATTCTGTTGGCTACAGATGGGGCATGGTGTTCAGGTGTTTTTCTTTCTTTCCTGTGCTCTGACTCATATCATCCTAGGTGCTTGAGAGAAATCTCATACCTCCTTCCCGCCTCCTCCCCGCCACTCTGTCACATGGGGTCGATTATGTTGTTTGCACAAAGAAGGGAGCTCAGAACTATTGGAGAGCTTTAGGAGATTATACAGCCCGAAGTGTCTCAGCTGGGATCCAAACCCAGTTCTGCTGAGTCCCAACACCTGTTCTTTCTGCACGAAGAAACAGAAGGAAGATCAAATCTGCCTTTTCTCCACACGGAGCAACCTCATAGCCTCTAATATTTTATTCATCCTATTTTCTATCTCTCTACTTCTCTGAGTTTTGACCAGTTCCGTAACCCATTAGACAATTTGCTTGGTAGTTTCAGGGATGGTATGTTTTACGTTCCCAATTCTGATGATACCACATCATGGGTTTGATGGTCTATTATTGTTGTTGCCTTCCTGTCTCCCGTGCTTTGAAAATAGACACCAAAACAGAGCAAATTTGGGGACTCCCAGTCTGGGTACGGCCCTCTGGAAACTGCAGAAGGGAATATATGTTTATCAGACATGTGCTATGTGCCTGGCTCTGTACTCGAAACTGTACAGTGAAATGAGTTAGTCCCTACCTTTTAGGGTAGAACAAACTTGTAACCAGATAATTATGTGGTGTCTCCAGGTACAACAGGACGCGACTCAAGGTAATAAGAGGGCAATAGATGTTGGTCGAGGTGGGCACTGTCGAGGTGCTTGGCACCAATCACGTGTAATTCTCACATTAGCCCATGATGTGGGTGGTAGGTGTTACTACTATCCTCCTTTGACCGCCGAGAACAGCTGGGGCTGGGCGAAGCTTAGTGTTTGCCTTAAAGCAGTTCCTCAGCCTGTGCACTACTGACCTTCTTTCAGGGGTGATTAATTTCTTTGTTGGGGCTGCGGGACTGTCCTGTACGCTGTGGGGTGTTTAGCGGCATCGCTGAGCTCTACCCACTAAATGCCAGGAGCGCGCCATGGCCCAACTTGTCACAACAGAAAATGTCTCTGGACAGTGCTGCCTCCCCTGGGGGAAAGTCACCTCCAGTTGAGAACCATTGCCCCAAATCTGCCAGTTGAGAAGGAAGGAGAACCTGAATTTCCGCTGGGGCGGTTGGAATGGACACCTGAGGGCTTGCGTCCCTCCTCGCGCTGCTAGGCAGGTGGAGAAGCCAACAGAGGAGGGGAAATTGCAAGGGTGGGGGTGGGGAGGTGTTGTCGCATGGAGGATGGATGGTAGCATGAGGCTGCAAAGGATGAACAGACGAAGACACATTCACCAGAAAAATAAGGCGGAAATGGGCATTTTAGGTTCTCGAACGTTCCCCATCAGAACCACTGATGACTGGTTTTCCATAGAAGCTCAACATGTGGCCAATATTTTGAATTTCTGTATCTATGAAGATTGCCTACTAACTAATGCCTTGTGCCCCACCCTGCTGACTCAGGCTTGGAGTAAGGAAGCGTCGTTCATTCCATGCAGGAACAGGAGAGACTTCTAAAATAAGGCAATTTCGGAAATTCAAAGTCTCTGGGCAGGGGGGCGGGGGGATGTCCATTTATAGTTGTTACGTTATGTGATTGTTGTGTTTTTAATTATTTATCCTAATGGCAATATTGTTTTTGACAACTGGGTCACATTCCTTCAGCCTCGGTGGTGAGAAGCTGGGGGCCAGTAATGGTCTGTAGGTAGTCTGAACCCCTTTTTGGTTTTTACATAAAAAGTCCTGATTCTGTTCTGGCACCGAACATTTTCTTTAATGACTGGTTCAGGTCTCAAGGGAGCCTTTGTTTCAATAACTCATTTTATTGCAAAGAAGGTGTATTTTCTGTGACAGAATCAGACTGCAGGTTCTTTCTCAAGGCATCATTGGCAGCTCCGGGCTCAGTAGCAGGGAGCCTGTCTGCAGGGGTGTCTGGTTGTCCTTGTCACCCTCCCCTGCCCACCGGCAACAACATCAAACCTGTCACCTGGGTCCTCTCTGGACATCGGGAACGGTGAGCCTCTGAGGGAGGGGTGACCAGCTGCTCTCTGGCTGGGGTGGCAAGGGCTGGTACTTCTTTGGAAGAGTGACAGGTGGCCTGGGGGAAGAATCACAGTGACAGTGTGAGCAGGTTGGCTGCACAGGTGGCTCTTCAGACAGTCTTGCCCTCCGCGTCCCCAGTGTTGGCCCGGAAGTCAGTTTTGGGGTGCTGGCCGCCTTACAGGGCAGCCCGATCCATATCAGGGAGCCTCAGTTGTCAGAATGCTGTAGTCATTCTCCTAATGAGCCTAAAGCCCCCTCCCTACAATGTGCTCTTTGGTCTGGGTCTGTTTCCTGAAGGAGGCGGCGTAATCTTCTGGAGGGTGTCGCAGGTTTCTCAATATGCCACCTGTCTGAGTTCTAGGGAGACGGGAAGACGTGAGCTCTTGAAACTCCCCACAGAAACATGTCTGAAAGCCAGTGAGCGGCTCACTCACTCATTTCTAAGGCGTATCAGGCACTATTGAAAGAGGCTGGAGATGCAGAGAGGAGAGACCCTGTCACCTTGGCTCAAGACACGTCCCTCTAGGGTGGCAGACAGAGAAGCCACGAGAGGTGACCAGCAAGGGTAGTGCACTCTAGGTCTTCCCGGGGCCCACGTGGGACAGCGTAGTGGCCGACTCACCTGGAGCCCGAGAAGTCCAGGCTGCTGTTCTCACCTTCACGTGTATGTGCAATGAAATAGTAGTTGTATTTCTATATATGCTATATAGAAAAATGCACATACGTGCATAAATATGACACACCTTGTTCGTTCCTAAAAGGCATTTCCTAGTCTGGGGGACTCTGTACTGGAAGGAGGGAAAGCATAGAGAACCAGTGGGTTCACCAAGAGCTGATGTGTGCCCGTGTATGGAATAGATGTCTGTGAGTGAGTGGATGGTTAAACGGATGAGTGAAGGCTCGTTCACGCCAAGTCTTATTCGTTCTTCCACGCCACCTGTTTGGGTTGCCCTTTTTTAGATTCTAGAGCTTTTCAAATTCTGGGACTAATCATTTAAGTGCCTAGCAAAATAAAATGTCTATGTCAAGGGTCTTACCGAGGAGGCGGTAAAGGAGTCTGCAAAGGAAAGAGAATCAGAAATTAAATTTATTGTTCATTGAGCAGAACTAGTGGTTAACAGTTTTGGGGGGTTACAAACAGAAGTTACAAATCCCAACCGGACTTCCGGGTTATATTTTTCAAGTGATGGCTAAGCCTTTACGTTGTCCTCCTTCCTATGCTTCTAAACTATTGAGTGGGTAACAAACACGTTTTAATGATTTCTCTTACCTTGCTTCCCTTTGCGGGTCTGTCTCCTAAAACAAAAGAGGAAGAGCAGTGAGTTTATGGAAATGCCTTCAAGCTTGTTTTACGTATGTTTAAGTGGAAATCATTTCCATTTGAAGAATCTTGATGATGATGTCAATTGAGATTTGTTGAGATCTTATTAGGTATCAGCACCATGCTAAGTACTTCAGTTAGTGATCTCATTCAATCCTTGCCTTTGTTCTAGAAGTGAAAAGACAGAGCTGTGGGGAAGTTACCATCCAGTCAACCCTGTAAATGGTAAAGACTTCTTTGCATGCGGTATGACTCCAAGGTCCTCTCTTTACCACTGATTCTTTTTTTCTTTTTTGAGAGAGAGAGAGAGAGAGAGAGAGAGAGAGAATCCCAAGCAGGCTATGCACTGTCAGAGCAGAGCCTGACACAGGGCTGGAACTCACGAACTTCAAGATCATGACCTGAGCTGAAATCAAGAGTCGGATGCTTACCTGACTGAGCCACTCCGGCCCCCCTTAACTACTAATTATTGATTAGAATTAATATTCTTAGGGGTGTCTGGGTGGTTCAGTCAGTTAAGTGTCCAACTTCAGCTTAGGTTGTGATCTCACCATTCGTGGGTTTGAGCCCCACACGGGGCCTGTGTGGACAGCTGGGGACCTGGTGCCTGCTTTGGATTCTATGTCTCCTTCTCTCTCTGCCCCGTCCCCATGCTTGTTCTCTCTCTCTCTCTCAAATAAATCAACATTAAAAAAAAGAATTAACATTTTTATATATCTATATAGTTATTTTATTATTTCAAATGTCTTCACTGGACATTTCTGAGCAGAGGAAAATAGTATCATAGAATTTCCCAGATGGAAGGATTTCCTAAGCCTCCAAAATCCAACTTTTATTGTAGACAAAATTAAGGACAAACTAGGTAGAGCAGTGGCTCAAGACCACCTCAGCCTAGGAAAGCCTGAATGAAGCCCAGGAAGGCTCTCCCTGACTTCCAGGTAGTTTTAATTCCACGACCTAATTCAAGTCCAGGAGACTCACTGAGATGCTGCTACTCCGAGCTTGGCGTAGAACCAGGCACTGGGGCTAAGAAGACAGCACGGCTCTTCCCCTGAAGGTGCTTATGCTTGTCCTGCTTACAGACCGAGTTCTAGGTTCTGGAGATGTAACGAGGAGGAGAGACACTGTCCCTGTCACCATAGCATTTATACGTAGGGTAGATGTGGACTTAAAACACTATCAGGGGCGCCTGCGTGGCTCAGTCGGTTAAACAACTGATTCTTTTTTTTTTTTTTAAGTTTATTTATTTTGACAGAGAGATGGAGAGAGTGAAAGTGGGGGAGGGGCAGAGAAAAAGGGAGAGAGAGAGAGAATCCCAAGCAGGCTCCACATTATCAGCAGGAGGGTGATGCGGGGCTCATCTTACAAACCATGAGATCATGACCTGAGCCAAGATCAAGAGTCTGATGCTTAACCTACTGAGCCACCCAGATGCCCCAAGTGACCGAATCTTGATTTTAGTTCAGGAGGTGATCTCATGATTCCTGAGCTCCTGCCCCGTGTCGGGTTCCGTGATGACAGCGTGGAACCTGCTTGGGATTTTCTCCCTCCTTCTCTCTCTCTGTCCCTTCCTCGACTCGTGCGCACACACACTCTCAAAATAAATAAATAAACTGAAAAAGAAAACAGTATTAAAAATGTGATGAGGATCTCAGAGAGATAGATCATGGTATTAAAGGGACACATGGGAGACTTCAGTAAGTCTGGCATGTCAGAAAAAGCATCCTTGAGAAACCAGCATTTACTGATCTGTAAAAGCGGAGGTGATGTCAGAGATGGGGTTTATACGGCCGTGGGAGGAGCAGATGAGAAAGCGTGGCTCCTGTTGTGGGTGACTTCACCCTCGGCGGATTGCTGTTCTCTCTGAGCTTCGGCTCCTTGTGTGTGAGACAATGAAACTGGACTGGATGAACCAGGCTCTGAAAGGGACCCTGGGGACTCAGGAGCCAGGAGGGCTGGGGGACTGGTGTCTGGCTCCTCTTCCCACGTCCCACGTCACAGGGGGCTCCACTTTGATCTCCTTCCAGATTTCTTTTGGGGAAAGGTCCAGCTGGCCCACAAGACCACAACACAACAAATTCTTGTCTGGATGATTTCAAGGGCTCTTCCGGGTCTAAAATAATTAGTTCATTGAGCAAAATTGCCATTCTTTGTATTTTATTTTTATTTTGGGAAAATACTTTTTAAGAGATAGATTAGATTTCTCTGCACAAATTCAAACACTAATGGCAAACAGAAATCATAGACGTTCTTGGCATTGTAAAAACAAAATAGGATCCAGGACAGATTTCAACAACAGCAGCAATCTGGTTAATGTTAGATCCTTGGCTTTTTCAGTGATATTTCCAAAAAAGCTTGGACCACGTGATGCTCTCTTTAGGTGCCAAGTCAGAAAACCTACGATTAACTCCTCCTCACTTTATTGTGCATTGGCTTTGCCTCTAGAGCTCGCTGGTGGACCCTCTCGCTGCTCTCATTGATGCCTTTCCCTGTGAAGCTGGATGTCGATTTCCTAAGAGGTCTTTCTTCATAGCTACCACTGTATCTATGGGGGATCAATTTGGTTTACTGGGAAAAAAATTCAATAAAGAGAAGGAGTATCTGGGATTTGGTAGGAACATTCCATTTATCATTTCAGTGATATCTGTCCTGTTTGCTTCCGTGTCTGTGAGCTTTGTAACGGACATCTATCTTCCTCTTACTCAATGCCGGTTATTGAGCCCATAGTGTGTGTCTGACATGGATTCATTTCTGATATATTTATCGGTGCAGGTATTGGGGAATATAATGCCAGAACAAAATTTGCTATTCCCATATAATGTACACTTCTGTGACAGAAGGTAGAAAAGAAATAAACACAAGTGTACGATGACAATGAGAGGTGATGACAAAGTGCTTCAAAGAAATGTGACAGAGTCAGGGGAAAAGCGGGGGCATGGAGACAGTGGGAGCATGAAGAGTTCCCCATGTGTCACGCAAAAGAGATAGGCTCTGGGGTGACCTTTTTAAAAACAGATCCCAGAAAGCCTCTCCGGTTAGTGATGAGGAAAGAGAGGCCCAAGGAGAGTAAGGAAGCACATCATGTGACTATGTGTGCCAAAGTTTCCCGACATAAGGAACAGCAAGTGCAAAGGCCCTGTGGTGAGATGAACACAGAGGAAGGTACCGCATGAGTGGTGATTGCAGATGTAGGGGAGGGCCCAGATCCCCTGCCATCATGTAGGCTGTGGTAAGAGCTTTGCCTTAAACACAGCGCATCTTTTCATTACACTGTTCATGTGTCCTGTATCTTCTGTTTTTTTTTCTTAATATCTTATTGTCAAGTTGGTTTACATATAACACCCAGTGCTCATCCCAACAAGTGCCCTCCCCCATGCCCATCACCCCCCCTACCCCCATCAGTCCTCAGTTTGTTCTCAGCATTCAAGAGTCTCTCATGGTTTGCCTCCCTCCCTCTCACCCACTATTTCCCCCTTCTTCTCCCCCAAGGTCCTCCATTAAGTTCCTCCTAATCCTCCTATACGTGCAAACATATGATATTTGTCCTTCTCTGCCTGACTTATTTCGCTCAGCATAACACCCTCAAGGTCCATCCATGTTGCTTTCCCATTGTCTTCTTGTAATATCACATTTTCGCTGGCATCCCTTACTTTAGCCCCCTCACTTCAAAACGTTTGTACGCGATGTCACCAGCAACAGCAGCAGAGATCTTGGCCACATCAAATACTCCTATTAGTTAGCAATCGTTTACACGGTCGAGCTTCACTTGTTTGCACTTGGGTAACCAAAGTCCTACAAACCAGCAGGTGAGCATGGATTTTGGGGATTCTACAAATGAGAACCCTGCGTCTAATCAGCAAAGCACCGCGTCACATGGTGATGCGGCTTTGATGATAATTCATAAAATCCAGCCAGCTTTGTTTGGGGGGGGGGTTGTTTAATAAAGTGATAACAACTCAGGTATTTGGGATAAGGGAGAAAGGTGAGATGTGGGAGCTGAGTTTCTGGAGTTTAGATAATGATCCTGCTACTTACTATGTGCAGGATCATGGCAGGTGCTCGATAAATATATATGCAACGAGCAAATGGACTGAGGCACGGCCGAGCTTTCTCATCTGGAAAAGTAAGAAATGGCCCCTCACACTTCACAGGGACTTGTGTGTGGAATAAAGGGGGTAATGTGTTTTAAGTACGTGGCTTTTAATGTACACTTAGTTACAAGCATTGTTGTGTAATGGAAAATTAGAGGGGAGAGAGCAGCTGACTCCTAATGAAGTACACAAACATTCTCCAATGCTGAGAAAAGCTCCCTATCTGTCCCCCAAGAAGGCACAGTCCTTCCCTTCTTGAAATTCAATACAGTGGGTTTCACGGGGAGGAGGCCGGCGTGCTCGCCATCTGGTGGCCATATGTGTAATTAGCACCATCTGCCTGGGAAGTGTCCTCATTTGCTCTTGGGTCTGCAACGAGATAGATTTCACTTCCGCTGCAAAACTCACTGTTACTTCGGAGGTAACGGGGTGAGGTGAGCACAGCATGGCTGTAGAATTTGATGGACTGGGTTTGGCTATTAACCTCTGTAACATATTAGGGAGAATTCATGAAGAAATTGTCAACCTTGCAGGGTTCTGTGAAATTAAAGCAAAGCATCCTGGAGGGAAAAAAAAAATCGCAGGACCTGTTTGGGGTGTCTTGGAGCAGCTGGTACCAGCTTACAAGAGGTCGTTGCTAAATTTTCAGGAATTTCGCGATGCAGTTGTTACACGCAGCCATTATTAAAAATGAATAATTTACACGTAAGTTATATCCGAGACTGACAAAGTGGCTGTGCTATTTTGCACGTTCGCCAGCAATATACGAGCATTCCTGCTGCCCCACGTCGGTGTCGTCCGTGTTCTGGATTTGGGCCACTCTTACAGCATAGTGTAGAGTACACATCCTTGTTGTTTTCATTTGTGCAACCTTTTCCCCATCTGTTTCCCCATTATTGGCCATCTGTATATCTTCTTCGGTGATGTGGCTGTTGAGGTCTGTGGCCCATTTTTTAATGGGACTGTGGGTTTTCTTTTTGTTGAGTTGCACATGCTCTTTGTATATTTTGGACCACAGTCCTTTACCAGATGTGTCTTTTGCAGATATCTTCTCTTTGTCTGTGACTTGTCTTCTTCTCTTGATATTATCTTTCCCAGAGCAGAAGTTTGTAATTTCCAGGAAGTCCAGCTCATCAATGATTTCCTTCATGGGTCACGCCTTTGGAGGTATAGCTAGAAAGGCGTCATGCTGGTCTTTTCCTGTGTTATCTTCTAGGAGGCTTATAGTTTTGATTTTTTTGTTTATTTATATTTGAGAGAGAGAGAGAGAGAGAGAGAGAGAGCGCACAGGAGTGGGGGAGGGGCAGAGAGCGAGAGGGAGACAGAGGATCTGAAACAGGCTCTGTGCTGACAGCAGTGAGCCTGATATGCGGCTTGAACTCATGAACCGTGAGATCATGGCCTGAGCTGAAGTTGGACACTCAACCAACTGAGCCACCCTATAGTTTTGATTTTTTAATTTAGGTCACTGATCCGTTTTGAGTTAATTCTTGTAAAGGCTGTAAGGTCTGTGTTTAGATGATGATGATGATGGATGATGATGATGATGATGACGACGACGACGATTTCGTATGAGGATGTCCAGATGTTCCACACCATTTGCTGGAAAGACCATCTTTGTTCCATCAGATTGCCTCTGCTGCCTTGCCAGAGATCAGCTGACGATATGTGGGTCAGTTCCTGGGCTCTCCATCCTGTTCCACTGATCCATTTGTCTACTCCTTCACCAACGCCAAACTGTCCTGATTCCTGGAGCTTTACAGTACGTCTGGAAGTAGGATAGTGTCCGCCCTCCAAAAATTTGTTCTCATACATTTTTTTTTTTTCAGAGATCTGGTTGTTAGACATTTACTGCTGCTTGTGATCTGGTGTTGAAGCTACTACTAATGCACTGAGTGACTTAATACAAATTGTTTGGCATTTCTGGGCTTTGGTATCCTCATCTGTTACTTAAATGGGGGAGAGAAAGAAGGGGAACAAAGATATGTAGGATCCAAGAATGACACAAGAGAATGGCAACAAATGTTATCTTTGAAATCATTCAGATGGGGTTCTAATCCCTCCTTCTGTGAGCCTCAGTTTTCACATTTGTAGAACGCAACTCATGAGGCAGAGTTCCTTGGATGTGTTTAGGTTTATCCCTTAATAATAAAATCAACCATTATTTTATTATTAATTAAAATAATCCTTGTTTTTCACATAGCTACCATTCGACTTGTGTTAAATAGATACCTTTTATCCCCTTTACCTATGAAATATGATCATGAAGATCAACACTTTGAAGATAGACCACCAGTGTAATGTTATGTCATTAGAGAAATTGGCTGTGGGCAAAACTGGATGAAACCTGGCCTCCGTCGCAGTATTTATCATGTCTAGGAGTTTTACAATCATGAGTGTGGACCATTAGGATTGCATGTCCAGCTGATTAATTATGGAAGAGGCTAAGGAAGCAACTTGTGATCCAAGTGGCTACTGTGTATTTGACAAGGCCCGCTTGAGAAACCTCTCCAATTTCGTTGATACGTCCAGAAATGAATTCTGATAGCAAATTGCTGAGACCATTCTTTGGGTTGTGCAGGGAGACATGAAGTTAGGCAAAACCACTGATATGTGAGGGATATAACTTCTGTAACAACTGCTCAAATAAGACCAGAAAGGACAATTTTTAGGAGCGTGTACATCAACGTGCACTTGAACGTGCATTTTGACAGCTGCCCATTGGGGTTAGTGGTGGGTGTGGGATAGAACATCTTCCCAAACAAGCCTGGAGAGAGGTCTTCTCCACTGACCTGGGTGTCTCAGGGATTGGAGGGAGGCAGGGCAGGGCCTGTGGGGGACTAAGACTTCAGGGGTGACATGGGCAGGGGGGTGGGTTTATATGTCCCAACAATACCCATAGATTCACAAAGTGCTAGAGACCACTGTGTTCTGCTAGAGTTCTACAGATGGGATAGTAAGACGCAGGCAGGGACTATCATTTGCTTAGATTTAGAAGCAGAGAGAGGTGGGGCCAGAAGCAGGCCACCCAGGCATCCTGACTTGCCTCTTCATACGCCCCCACCTGGTGAGAATGTGCAACTGAGGGTCACAGGCTTCTCTCTAGGTGGTCCAGTGGCATCTGGCAATGCTGATCTAATGTGCTATTAAAATGGCCTAAATTTTAGGGGCGCCTGGGTGGCTCAGTCGGTTAAGCCTCCGACTTCGGCTCAGGTCATGATCTCGCAGTTTGTGGGTTTGAGCCCCACATCAGGTTCTGTGCGGACAGCTCAGAGCCTGGAGCCTGCTTCAGATTCTGTGTCTCCCTCTCTCTCTGCCCCTCCCCCACTCATACTCTGTCTCTCTCTGTCTCAAAAATAAATAAACTATAAAAATAATTAAGAAAAAGAAAAAAAATGGGCTAAATTTTAGACTTAATTTAGTAAATATCAACTATGCATCTACCATGTGCCCAGCACGGTGCTATGTGTTTGCTGTAGGGAAAACATTTAATAAACATTGCTCTCTGTGATTGAGGAGACTAGTTTGTTTTTATACCCATTTACAATATTTACTTTGTAGGCTAAACGCTAGACTGGATGGAACATGAAATGGTTTTAGCTTAGAGTCAGGAAGACACCTGGCGAGAAAGGCGGGGTCAGAGGGTGCCCACAACCCTGCGAATGTGCTCGGGTCAATAGCCCTTTGTGGAGGGCCCACCATGTGTCAATGACTATGCTCTGGCTTTTCCTGGTTCCACCTTTCAAACAGACAGATGTCTTACGATGTAGCTGGCACTTCCTCCATTTTTTTAGAAATGGGGACGGACGTGGAGAGGTTAAATTCTTTGGGGTTTTCTTGTTTGGAAAACGGTGGTGTTAGGATGTGAATCCAGTGGTCTGTGTCCCCAGGTCCCACATTTATGCAACCACGTTTTAGCTACTTCTGAGCATCAAAAACCATGTGTTGCTACCCCTGAGGTCCCTGTCTCCCACCTCAGCCCAATGTCCCTTGCTCCCGGGAGACAGGATTCTTCCCACAGGCAGAATTAAGTATGTACTCTGTTGAGTTCCCAGAACACTTAGTGTTGGCTGGACCAGACTGTTGGGCTCCTCATCTAAGGTCTTATGCTATTCAGTTCCCTGGAACAAGTAATTTTAAAGAAAGTGACCTTCTCCTGTGGCATTTTATACAGTGTTACGACTCCCTTGTTTTTAATTCCTTTATTTGTGGCTACCTTACATTTCTCTTTCAGAAAACCGTATTTGTTAAAACAAGCAGTTTTCAGATACCCTTCCTTTCCTCTGAGTCTTATTATTTTCTGCGTGTGATGGGAGATAAAATATTTTCCTGTAGTCCCATTATTGAGGAACTTTTATAAAATTTATGACATTTATAACAAATTTATAACATCAACTGTGAACTGAATATTGAATCAATCAATGCTTCTGTTGCTTTTGATCCATGGGTTGTGTCTGAAATACACTTAAATCTAAAATGATAGGAGAATAATCTTAAATTTATTTTTGATCATCTATCTGGCCTAAGGCTTGTTATTTTTGTTAAAAATAACGATCTACGGGCCGCCAAATTCCATTTTTGCCATGTTTTGTGTTGCCGCTTTCTGCCACTAGGGGGAAGTATCGCCCATCAATTCATATCCAGCACCAAACCTAGCAAGAGTTTGGAGGAGTGAGATAAAAGCGAACAGAAGGGGGAGTTTGCAGATTGAGTTTTAGATACTAGCAAATACAGCAAAATCCTAGAAACATCGCCATAGTTGACAAATCCTGGGTTCCGGTCTAGGCTCTGACCTCTGTGACCTTGAGCAAGCCACTGCTCTTGCTAGACTTCCTTGTCTAAAATTAGGGGATGGACATATGAAGACTTTAAGACACAGAACAGATGAACATAAGGGAAGGGAAGCAAAAATAATATAAAAACAGGGAGGGGGACAAAACGCAAGAGATTCTTAAATACACGGAGAACAAAAAGAGGGTTACTGGAGGGGTTGTGGGGGGGGATGGGCTAAATGGGTGAGGGACATTAAGGAATCTACTCCTGAAATCATTGTTGCACTATATGCTAACTTGGATGTAAATTAAAAATAAAAGATTATTACAAAACTAAAAACATATATATTTATATATAATATATATTATATATTCTTCTTTTTTATATAAAAGGGACAGAATTTCTTAGTGAGTCACTTAAAAGAGATATAAACCATTCTGATTTGTCATCATTTGGAAGATATTGGATGGTGGGAATTCAAAGTTTTTAATTTTTTCTGATGTTTTATAGTGCACATGTACAGTTGCTGTAATTACAAAGTGATTAATTAAAAATGAATAATGGATTTGAAAAAAAATAAAATTAGGGAGCTGAGGAGCGCCTGGGTGGCTCAGTCAGTTAAGTGTCTGACTTCGGCTCAGGTCATGATCTCGTGGCCTGTGAGTTTGAGCCCCATGTCGGGCTCTGTGCTGACAGCTTAGAGCCTGGAGCCTGCTTCAGATTCTGTGTCTCCCTCTTTCTTTGCCCCTCCCTCATTCACACTCTGTCTCTCTTAAAAAAAGTTTTTTTAAAATTTTCTTTTAAAAATAAAAATAAAAAACAAATGAGGGAGTTGAACTAGATTAACTGTAAACTCATCTCTGACTCTAATTTCATTGGCATCCAAATTCCTTTAAAAGCAAACGAGAAGATGGGCACCTGTGTGGCTCAGTCAGCTGAGGGTCTGACTTCAGCTCAGGTCATGATCTTGCAGTTTGTGAGTTCTCGCCCTGTGTCAGGCGTCACCACAGAGCCTGAAGCCTGCTTCAGCTTCTGTGTCTCCCTCTCTCTCTGACCCTTCCCTGCTCTCACTCTGTATCTCTCTCCCTCAAAAATAAAAATAAACATTAAAAATAAAAAAAAATAAAAGCAAATGAGAAGAAAGGTCTTTCGATGGCATTATGTGGAATTCTATTTTGCTTCTTTTCAACCAAGCTCATGTTTACGGATGTACAAGTGCAGTCACCTGTGAATAATTCTCTTTCTTTTCTTGGATATTTTATTGTATTTTGTTATAAATTCATTCTGGCATATGGTATGCTTGTCACCTCAAAGAAAATTGGTTTACAGTCTGTGCTTGGTTCACATCTGAGCAAGAGAAATTCACTTTAATGTCCTTTATTCTCGGCATTAAGAAGCTAAACCACACTATATTTGAACATTACAGCTCTCCTACTCAGAAAAGAAGATGGTTTCTTCTGGATTTGTGGTGAGTAGTAATGGTTCATCAGAAACAAGCTATCCTACTATATACTATAAAAGACTTTGCCCCCAAATAAACTTTTACCCATTTTTAGGAATGCAAAAAAAAAAAAAAAATTCCAAGCTTCAGGGAAGATAAGGTCTTGAAATCTGACAGTTTCCAGATAATGTCAGAATGGGATTGCAAGAAAAATGACATGAAGTGTACATTAACATAAATCTATACCTGCTCAACTTGATGAAAAATATCACTATAAAATTCTGTCATTGCTGAACCACCCGATATGTTTTTTCTATGGCATTTTGTGAGAATGAATAAATTATCTGAGAATGTGTTTGCATCAAAAATACAGAATTTTGTAATAAACACATAAATCATTCAAGCATTCTCCAGCAAGGTGTCTTAATTTCATCCCTTTGAGCTTCCTTCTCTGTATGGTTCCTTAGAGCTCTGTGTGGTGATGGAAAGCCATCAATTAGGGAAGTGAAGGAAGAGAGGATGTAAAGAATTTTTCCATGGAATCTCCCCCTTCTCCCTATATGCCTCAAGTCTGGGAGCTCTGCTTTCCTGATGTCCTGCATGCAATAAACATGGGGTCTTCTTTTAAAAAATAATCCTACTTTTGCAGCCATGGTCCCCATAGATCAACCTACTTTCCCTATAAAAGTGACGGCACTGACATAATTCTAAACGTCATGTCCTTATTGTGTTTTCTTAGAAATTAGTTTGCATTTCTATTATGGGCAATTAATATCACATAAAGAAGCATGACCTCCTTTTTGCTTAGACTACCACAAAGCTGAGAGGCAAGCGAGTGGTTTAATTTTAGTAGAATGTAGTAATGTGTACCTGAGGATCCTGAATTTTATCTTTTTTTAAATGTTTATTTACTTTTGAGAGAGAGAGCACTCAAGGTGGGAGGTGCAGAAAGAGAGAGAAGGGGACAGAGATCTGAAGCAGGCTCTGTGCTGATGACAGAGAGCCCGATGTGGGGCTCGAACCCACAAACCATGAGATAATGACCTGAGCCAAAGTTGGACACTCAACCAATTGAGCCATCCAGCCTACCTCTGAATTTTATCTTTATCTTAGCATTATAGCCTACCTAGATTTTTCCCTAGGATTTTATTTTTATTTAATTCTATTTTACTATGTAAGTTTTTGTTAATTACCCCAATATCTTCGTGAACTCAGGCCAATTACAGATAAATATATGCATGGATAGTTGCAATATTGTGATTTTTTAAAACGGTTTATTTTGAGAGAGAGAAAGAGATCACATGTGTAAGCTCTGGGGAGGGGCAGAGAGAGAGAGGGAGAGAGAGAATCCCAAGCAGGCTCCAAACTGTCAGGCAGAGCCCAATGCGAGACTCCATGTCACGAACTATGAGATATGACCTGAGCCAAAATGAAGAGTCAGATGCTTAACCAACTAAGCCACCCAGGTGCCCTGTGGTATTATGACATTATAATAAATATATATTTAGTCCTTTTCCCTAGGATTCTGTCAGAGAGCCCATAAATGCCTTGGAACTTCCTAAGTGATGAGAGGTATAAGGTGTCTTTTCTTATGTTAAGGAGGTAACTTTTGGACTGCCCCTAAGGATGGTTGTGGGGGGTAGCCCACCATGAGACTAGAGGGTTGGAACTTTCCGTACCTCCACACCCACTGCAGGGAGGGGGGAGGAGCTCGAGACTGAGTTCACTTACCAAAGCCCAGTGATTGGTCAATGTCATGTCAATGTCATGCCAATGTCATGAAACCTCCATAAAAAACCGAAAAGGTCGGGGTTTGGAGAACTTTTGGGTTGGAGACAAAGGAACCACAGAAGTACCACACACCCACCCACATACCTTATCCTGTGAATCTCTTCCATCTGGCTGTCGCTAACTTATATCCCTGTATTACAGACTGTAATCTACTGAGTAAAATGTTGCTCTGAGTTCTGTGAGCCTCTGTAGAAAATTAATGGAACCTGGAAGGGGGGGCAGTCATTGGAACCTCCAATCGATTCCTGGTATGTCAGAAGCACAGGTGACAATCTGGACTTGTAACTGGTACCTGAAGTGGGGGTAGTTTTGCAGGGTGGAGCCCTTAGCTTGTGAAATCTGATGCTGCCTCTGGGTAGATAGTATCAGAACTGGGTTGAGTCAGAGACCCCGCTGGTGCCTGAGAACTATGTGGTGGTATGGAGAGAAATGCTCTCCCCCAACCCACATGTTGGAATGGGGATTCAAAGCATGTTAATAGGCAAACAGACAGGATGATATTTGGAATAATGGCCAAAGAAGGTTCTGCCATCAAAGAAGTAAAGTTGGATGTCTATAGTGAACTATATAACAAAGAAAGGAGTTTTGAGGTCCATTTCTTGTCTGCTCTTTCTCCAGGACTCATTTCTCAATGAGCATCTGTGAAGGTTCTAGTGTGATGTGGGACATTTGTATATCAAATGATTATGGCCTGATCTGGGGTCCCTGTGTAATCTGGTCCCTTTCTCTGTCAAGAGGTGTGAAAATACTTTGTCCACATAATTCGCTTGCTGTTTCTAGGGACTGAAATAGATCAGTTTAAGGAGAAGAGCTCTGAATCAAGTGCTGGGTCCATTGAAAGTCCTGACAATTTTAAGGACTAAAGAGGCACTGATATGGACGCTTCTCCATTTTGTGGGAGTTTAGGACTGATAGGGGTCTGTCAGGCTGTGCGGGATGGAGAGGAGAGAAGGTCTAGGGAACAGCTATTGTTTCCCAACTTTGTTAATACTACTGAATTGGATAGTCATAAAACCTCTGCCCACTTCACATTTTAAAGAGGAGGAAAGTAAGACCCAGAAACGTTAGGTGACTTACTTAAGGCCACACAGCAAAGGAATGGCACAGCCTGTGTTTTTGCTATGCTGGTTGCTCCTTTTCCCATGCTTCCTATTGTGGGTATTCTCTCTGTGCCCGTCCACCCTCTCCCTTCTCCATCCTGCTCCACCTCACCTCTATCCTTGGGGACTGACCGGCATTGATCACATGTTGGCTGCCCTGCCCTCTCTTTCTGGTTGGGTTCAGCCAATGGGAGGCCCCCACAGGAATTCAGAGGCAGGTTGGGGAGGGGGGTGGGGCATGTGTTCCTTTGAATTCCCTCCCATGAGGCTCACTTGGGCTGATGGCGTCCCTCAACTAATGGCCACTGCTCCTCTCAAGGTGGCGTTCTTCTTCTGGTTTTCTGTAACTGTCCCCTCATCCCTTTGAGCCTAGAGTGGTGACAATACCACTGCTGTTCGCCCCAGTTCCCACATCATCCCTACACCCTGCACACCTCAGTAAATAGTTCCTTTGTAAATAAACTTACCTAAATTATCCTCATTTGGGTGCGCCATCTGTTTCCTGTGGGGACCCTAACTGTTATACCTTCCCATTAAAGAAACTGTGATGTTAATAATGTATTATAGAATATAGCATGAGACACATAAAAGATGAATTTGGTGCGTTTCAAGTACTGAGAAGTGTAAATCACGGAATTGTCATTTTTCCCAATTGGACATTGTGAAAGAAGACGGAGGCACAGGGAAAATGATGAGAGAGCTATAATGTGTATGATCCAATTAAGTTTCTTTGGCTGTCCTCCATTTGTGCTTCCAGCACTACTGAAATTGATTATTTCCTTTCAGCTTCCTACCTGTATCTTCATCTCCAAATTGAGTTGCTTTGCCTAAAGCTTTAAAATCTGTTTTCATATGAATTAATCAACGTTTTAAAATTAGATTTCTATCTTGTGATTTTACTGGGGATATGCTTGGAGAAATAACTTAGTTATATATTTAATGCAACCCATATGTTTCAAGGCAATTCCCTTCTGAGATCACACAACCACGGAATATGAATTTTCACAATCAATTTCTTCATCAATAAGGTAAGGCGATAAAAAGGCATTAGATGAGTGAGAGTCTTTCTGGGATTAGTTATTTCACGAAGCATGGTCTAATCACCTTGTTTAAGATAACCTGTGACCACCAGCAAAATGCAAGAGGAACTTGAAAGCAAAGTAATATATTTGTATTTCAAACTTTGTGACTTGACCTTACCTTTGGCATGATGGCTTCTGGAATCCTTGGAAATGTGTTTGTTCACCTGTAGAAGGCAACGTGGCACCGTTATCTCTTCCATTGTGACTATGATACCATCTAACGCATTGCCAAAAGTGTGTGGTTAGACTCCCGAGGGTCAAGGCATAACTTCCTGGATTCATGATTCTTAGCGATCACCATATGTATAGAGTACTGCATGTAACTAACTGTAAATATGTGTACCGCGGTGCCAGTGACCAGTGTAGTGGCCTCAGGTGGTATCTGGCATAAAAATACTTGGGTTTGGGATCCAATCCTGCCTCTTCTTGCTGTGAAGCTGTGGGAAGGCATTAACCATATTATAAGCTTTAGATTTTTAATCCTTTTAATAGGGAAAATAGTCAATTCAGATCCTTGAGTTATTATGAAGACTGATGTATATGATCAAGAATATGAAAGGGATCAAGCAAGCAGATGAGAGTGTGGCTTTGTGTGGATGTCAGATTTCATTTTCATCGTGTGCTAGGTATGAGGATGTGGCAGGTCACTTGACCTTCTGAGCCTCAGTTTCCTCATCTGTGACATTAAGGCAAAGAAATCACTGACACCTGATGAGGATGGGGACGATTACATGAGACACACCATGCAGTGTGCCCAGAACAGAAAATGGCACCAATGAAGTTTAATAATCATTAGCTTTTAAAAAATATTTAAATAGTTGTTAGCTTTCATTATTAACATTATTAAAGGCTTTGGTGAACCATTAAGGGCTCTATAATTGCTAGATGTGAGGGTAGAGAAGGAGAAAATGAAGGTATCATAATTATGCCTAGTGTTTTGAAAGCCTTTAAGTCTAGGTCAATATTGGGGTCTATGATGGTTAATTTTATGTGGCAACTTGACAGGTGCCCAGATAATTGGTTGAACATTATTTCTGGGTATGTCTTGAAGGTGTTTCCAGATGACATTAGCATTTGAGTCAGTAGACTAAGGCAGATCACCCTCCCCAGTGTGGGTGTGCTTCAGTTAATCAGTTGAGGCCTGAGCAGAATAAACAGGCAGAGGAAAGGAGAATTTTGCCTCTGTACCTGAGTGTTGAGCTGGGATATTGGTCTTCTGCCCTACACTGAGATTTACATCATTGGTTCTCTTGGTTCTTGGGCCTTGAACTCAGACTAGAACTTATGCCACTGGCTTTTCTGGAGCTCCAGCTTTCATAAGGCAGATAATGGGACTGAGCCTCCACAGTCACTACTTTATGTCAAGTCTCTATCTATCTATCTATCTATCTATCTATCTATCTATCTATCTATCTATCTCTATCATCTATCTATTATGTCCTATGTTTGTAGAGGAACCTGACTAATATGGGATCTTAGTGTTACTTTTTATTGGAATCAGGTTGAGGTAGCCAAGGTGGATGGGGTTGGGGAAGGATCATTGAATTCCCTGTTACTTCTTATCTTTTGATATTCAATGTCAACATTTTCTCTGTGCAACGCTGAACCACAGTATATGCCTGGAAAGTGTGTGGTTCTCCTGCTGATCGATGTAGTAAGGGTTGAGTGTCATTTGGATTTTGCTATTGCTGTGGCTCATTCACTGTGTCATCTGTCAGCTTCTTGTTCCTTCAGGGTTACCCCGTGGAGGCTGGGGTGCTGAATGGGTTTTTCAATGTCCTGTTGCACCCTCATCTTTCAATCTCACCTGTGTACCTGCATTACAGATGGGATCTCTCAATGCTTTTACCTACCTGCCTTGCTAGCCAGGTCATGGGAATAGGAGAGGCTCTCTGTTGTCTCTGTCTTGGGTGGCCCTGCGCGCTTATGGTCTTAGGGATGGGGTTTCCTCAGTTTTCCTGCACTTTACCCCTTTGATGCCAAATTAATTTTGTGTCTTTGGACAGTTGGATTCACTTCGTGGGAGAGGGTTTCTTTGCCTTCCATCTACCCCACCAGTGGGTGCCCTCTGATGGAATTAGCATAAGATTCCAGGGCCAGGAATATTTTTTGCCCCTCCCTAGGGGCTACTCCCATTTTATATCAGATAAATATGTATTAGTGCCTACTATAAACCTGCATCAATGCTAGATTATGAGGGAAAAAGAGGAATAAGAGCTTGGATTCTGAAGGACTCATCCATGCACACAAGTCTGAGTTCACAATATATTATAGCATATTATATCACAGGGTCAATTATGTGATATAGATCACAGATTTCCCAACCTCAACACCATTGAGAGTTGGGGCTGCATAATTCCTTGCTGTGGGTAATTCCTGTGTGTTGTAGAATGCTTACAAGATCCCTGTTCTCTATCATTAGACATCAGTAGCATTCCCTCTGTTTGGACAACCCACCTGTCCCTGGACACTGCCAGATGTCCCCTAGGGAGCAAAATGGTCCCTGATGAGAACCACCGATTACCATGCAATGTGTCAAATACTGCTTTGCATTGCTCCCTCCAGAAGGCTTCTCAAAAGCCTCTAGCTGGGCTAAGTGTTGTTGATTCTTTGAACCATGCTCACCTCTGTTTTGGCATTTGACATTACGTTGGAAATGTTGAACTGCCAGTTTGGGCCACTGCTCCCCCATTAGACGGTGAGCTTGGCTCATTCTCGATCCCCATTGTTGAACACAGTGCTTGATACATAGCAAGTGCTCAATAAATGGAAAGATGAGCAGCAGCTTAGTGATAGTTTAAGATAGTTAAAGCAACTTAAGATAGTTGTAGCTAGGAACTGGCCTCTGTCAGGATTATTAAAGATCTCTTTCACAGATAGTTTCATCTCAACATAACCATGTAGAACAAGTAAGAATTAATTCCTGAGAATGAGCCTATAATAAAAAATGAAATCTGCTTCTCATAAAAACGTGATTATTCAAGCATTGATTATAGAAGTAAAACTCCCTCCTTATCTGAATTGAGGCCAAGTCCTTACTAAATTTATAAGACAACCTCCCCACCCTGACCAAAGTGTGCCAATCTTCTCACTCCTTTTTCTCACATGATTTTACTTGACTCCATATATGGAGATTATAGTTCAACTTGCAAAGTGATGTCGCTAAAGGAAGAAATCTGTACTGTAGCAGAAAGCTACAAAGATATTATGAAGGAAATACACACTAATAAGAATGGAGCCTTAAATTTTGGCATAGTTGGTTTAAAAACTCTCATGAGAATCATCTTAAAATTTTTTTTTCTTCTCATTAGGGCATACTTACATGTCAAGGGGAATGAATCAGTGATTATTTGGGGGAAAAGGAAGCTCAACTTTTTATGTGAACATTCTCTAATCTTTCATAACCAGACCAGAATCTGTGCCTTCAGCAATTGATCCAGTTGGTCTAAAATTCTTACTGTTTCCTGAATATGTTTTGTGCCAGAAGCATCCTCCTCCCTGTCAAACAGTCCCTTTGGGGCTGCCACAGTAGCAGATCTTGTTGACAGTCATAAATATTCACCTGAGAACTTTGAAGACCAGGCTGTAAAAGGGGTTCCATGTGAACAGAAGTCCAGCCTGGGTCTCTTTGTTTATGAAACTGCTACTCATATTTCAAGACTCACTTCAAAGTGTTGAGAATTCATTTGTGTGTTCATTTTCCTCCACGTAACCAATATCTCTTGGATCCTCTTACATAAAGGTGCTGTGCTAGGTGCTGGGGCTAAAATGTTCTCTGTACCTCATGGAGCTGGTATCTAGTGACTGACTGCTTCATGCTAGGCACTGTGCTCTGTATGGATTATTGTAATAGTGATGAGATTTTATGGCTAAGATAATAAAGGCTCAGAGAGGGTAAGTAACTGGCTCAAAGAGCTCATAAAAGTTGGAGCTGTTAAAATGGGGCTTAGAATGCTTATCTTGCAAGGGTATTTTAAGGATTAAGTGTCATTCATTTGCTTATTCATTCATTCCCATCTCTGCTCAGGAATACCTTCCTTGACTATCCTTACCCTGTTTTAATTTTTTTTCTCTTTTCAAAGCACTATTACTGAACATAGTGCCTATTATTTGTTTGTTTGTTTATTAATAGTCTCCTCCCACCAGTATGTAAGTTTCATGAATGCAGGCCTTGGTTATTTACCAATGCATATGGGAAGTTATCACTGTCTGGTCCATGGCAGACACACAACACATATTTCTTGAATGAATTTGTTGAATGAATGATTAAAGTTCAGCTTGGTGCCTGTGTAAAGCAGAAATGTTCAATATTTCATCCCTCATCTTGTTCTCCCAAACTCTACTGGATGTGCTCTGGGTAAATGGCACAGCGTGGTAATATTTGTAGTGTCCTTTACTTATCAATATTAACAGAAGCCCTCAAGTTAAATAGATAGACAATGTGAGCAAATAATGCACAAGGAAGAATGTGCTATAAATATTTAAAAGCATGTTCGCACTCACTAATAAATGTGGCACAAATGAAAAAGAAAGAACAGTAAAGTCCATTTAAAATATGATTAATAAAGTAATAGGTAGTTTTGGTGGGAGTCCTATGAGGTGCACACTCTCATATAGGGCTTCTGGGAAGGTACATTGAAACAGTTTTTCAGGAAAGAAATTTCATTATATGTACCAAAGCCTTTAAAATGTTTTCACTCAATGGTTAAGTAATTAAAAATCCCATACTGGAGTATGATATATCTGTAAAGATTATGCTATTAATGCTTGTTTATCACATGGGAAATTATTTTATAACCAGAACTCAATAGGAAAAGGAAAAAAGACAGGTATATTCTACACAGGGACTCTCTTGCATGAAATATATCTGCCCAGAGAATACAGACATGAAATGTAGCACAGCGTCATGACTGATTGCCCTGCAACTCCAGGGGTGATTCATTTGCATTTTATGCATTTCTGCATTAAGGAAATGAAGCATTAGCAAAAGCATTATTAAAAGTGAAATTCTATATATGTGTGTAAAGCATTTGCATTTACAGGATTTTTTTTTCATAGATTTCTTGTTTGGGGTCTCCAAACAGCCTTTTGAAGCAAAGCACAGTAGGGATTTTTATTCCTGTTTAATAGATGAGGTTATAAAGGGGCTCAGAGAGGCTGTTTGACTTACTTCTTACCACTCAGTTGGCTGGCAACATCGAGCCTACAATCTGGGCAAAATGATATGTTATTATCAACAAGATCTGATTTCAAATTTTGCTTCTGGAAAAGGGGATGAGCCTCAGGGGCTGTGCCTGTGAAAATGCCTCACCCTGACACTTCACAGAAAATCTTCACAAGTGCACGTTCTCCTCTCTGCTCATTCCCAGGACCATGATCCCAACAGGTATCCCAGCCAGTTCCCTTGCCCCTCACTGAATTCGCCTTGCTCATCACCTAGCAAGATGCCTTGGGAATGAACGATGGAATGCTCCTGGCTGCTAGGAATTGTCCTGCCCACACTGGGTTCACACAGTCAACGTTTTACTCACTTCTTCCATCCCCATCCGTGTGTGCCAGTGTTGGCTCTTCGTAGGGATGGAGGTCTTGGCATCCAAGGAAAAGGGAGTGTCCATCACACTCTTGAAATAGCGTGTGTCTGTGACAAGAGAAAAATTCAAAGTCATACCCTATGTAGACTCAGCACATTGCAATTTACAAAATACATCCACATCTACAAACCTGTTGAATCGTTATGACGTAGGCACAAGGCAAGTAATTCTTCTTCCACTGGGCAGATGAGGAGACTGAAGCCCAAGGAGGAGGATGTGGTCCAGAGTCCAGAGTCTGAACTGGAACACCCATCACTCTCTCAGGCCTTGGGAACTCCTGCTCACCCTTTGAGCTCTGTGCTGTGTCATGAGCTTTGCAAACATTTCTGGATCCCACCCACAACACCCACCCCTGATTTCTCTTCTATATTATGCACCTAACACAGTCTATTATATAGACTGCCTCTAGACCGTGACCTTCCTGACAATGTGGATCATGCTTTATCTTTGTGTCGCTTGATCCAGCCTAACATGGTACCTGCACCCTGCAGACACTCACTCAATAACTGCTTGTTGAGTGAATGGACAAAGAAGTTGCATCACTATGAAGTTCCAGAGGAACTTCTGTAGACTCATCTCCATGAGGCCCTCAGAAATCACAAGTGCTTCCTTTTTTTCCTTACAGCTGTGTGCTACATCTACTATTCAGAGAGCTTGCTGACGCTACTCGGTGTGCCCCAGTTAGAAAGACACAAGGGTGGATGGGAAATTACGTCTTCCTTACTCCTAAAAAGCTTGTGTCTCGTGCCATGTCCTGGTGCTGTGTATATGCTGGCTACCTGCAAAATGAGCCAACCAAGTTAAAAATTCTTCCCTTTCATGCTGCTCCTCATTATGCAAACTCTGTGTTAACATTTCCCGTGTGCCCACAGCCCTGCCTGTCCACCTTCTGCCCTGCTCATCAGTTGTTCCCAGGACTCAAAAAGAGCATCATGACAATAACAACCAATAGTTACAGAGCTTTGACTCTATGCCACGTTCCTCTGGTGAGAACTCGAAAGAACTCTTGGAGTGTAAGTTCTGTTACCATGAATGCTATTTTCAGATAGAGAAAATGATTTTTATTGGCTTGCTCAAGGTCACACAGCTAGGAAGCCACGGAGTCAGGATTTTCACAGAGTTGTTTCATTCAGAATCGACTTTCATTACTGTGCCACATTGCGTCATGAACGTGCATTCTCAGACTTTAGGCCCCAGATGTTACCTGCATATTCAGATTCCTTTATAGGCCTGGCTGGTAAAATTTTTATTGTCTGCCATGCTTCTACCGTATGAAGCTCAGGGTCTTCATATTCGCCATCTCTGTGGTCTGTTGCTCCATTCAGGACTGCTGCAGCAAAGTTCCTTTCCTAAGCAGGCGGGAACATTTGAGTGAGTCAAGGGAAGGTACAGCTGCAACAAAGGTTACAGGCTACAGTGCTAGCTAGGGGAGTGGTACAGGTTCTATTAGCTAAGGGCGAAACATTTAAAAGGCTGGGGTCTGCGGCAGTAAATTCTTGTGGTGGGCAGAATCCTAAAGATGTACTCAAATATTCCCATCCTTGGTTATCCAATCAAATAATCTGGGTGCTGCTGTGAAGGGACACTGAGGATGTAATTAAGATAACTAATCAGCTGTCTTTAAAATAGGGAGATTATCCTGGAGCACCTGAGTGGCCCAATTAATCACATGAGCCCTTCCAAGAAGAAAAGGGATCTATTTGCAGACGATATGATCTTGTATGTAGGGAATTCCAAGGAACCCACTAAAAAATTATTAGAGCTAATAAGCAATTCAGTAAGGCATCAGGATACATGATCAATACCCAAGTTTCACTTGTATTTCTATATACCAGTAATGAGCTCCAAGTCTGAACAGTGGGAAGGGCAGGACTGGGTACTGCTCGGCAAGAGATGTAATTGTCATCACAGAAATTCTGGAATTTGCACCTGTGTATTGGGATCTGAATTCAGCATGGTGCTGTGTTTCAGCCTGGACACTAATCTCAGTGATCTTTCATTTCATACAGTAACATCCCTCGTTCTTCTTATAGTTTCTACTAAGACTCCAAATGGCCATGACTATGAACAACAGGTCCAGTTACAAGAGATTTGCATGTACACTCCCCAGTTTGGCCCTCAAAAGTAAGACTGTATATCTTACTTTTACAAATATAGAAACTGGGAATGGTGGCTTCTGAAAGCCACACGGGTCCTCGGTGTCCCCCATGGGCAGAACCAGGTTTTCGACCACATCCACACGGGAATCCAGCACCAGGTATTCGAATTGTTCTGAGCCTAAGATGATGGGCGAAGAATCTGGGGCATTTCTTGTGTCGCCACACCCATGATTCTTTGAACCGGTTAGCGCCATGGCGAGGAATGGGAGCCTGGGCTCAGATCCAAGTTTGTAAGTTCCTTTGTTCCCCTACAGAAAGCCTTTCTTCCCAGCCAATCCCAGCCACACTATGTGAATTGGGCAGCACACTAACTCGTTCTCCGGATTCCCAATTATTTTGTAGTCAAAGATTAAAGAGTTAAAGCTACTGTTTTATTGCTTAACTATATCTGGTGTTCTTCTTTTCTTTTCCTTTCCTTTCCTTTCTTTCTTTCTCTTCTCTTCTCTTCTCTTCTCTTCTCTTCTCTTCTCTTCTCTTCTCTTCTCTTCTCTCCTCTCCCTTCCCTTCCTTTCCCTTCCATTCCTTTCCTTTCCTTTCCTTTCCTTTCCTTTCCTTTCCTTTCCTTTCCTTTCCTTTCCTTTCCTTTCCTTTTCTTCTTTCTTTCTTTCTCTCTTTCTTTCTTTCTTTCTTTCTTTCTCACATAGTAGATTCTTAATATAGGTTTATTAACTACCAGGTACATAAAATAACAGATTTTACCTAGATTTAAGGTGTAATTATTTCTTTGAGATGATTTAAAATTTTTCATTTATACTATAATTTCTCCATTCGCAGAGGTATCTTTTTCAGACACCACTTCAAATTTATGTTTGAGTAGATGATATATACACACCCGCTAATACAATTACCCATAGTTATAGAGTGACTTTGGCAACCAGAAGTTAAATGAGACAAAGCATGTAAAATTTTGAACAAAAAGCTGGATGGTCAAAACTGACTCAGTAAATAGTAGCTATAGGGGGCAGCAGGGTGACTCAGTCGGTTAAGTGTCTGACTTTGGCTCAAGTCATGATCTCATGGTTCATGGGTTCAAGACCTACATTCGTCTCTGTGCTGACAGTTCAGAGCCTGGAGCCTGCTTCGGATTCTGTGTCTCCTTATCTCTCTCTGCCCCTCCCCCTCTTGCACTCTGTTTCTCTTTGAAAAAGAAATAAACATTAAATAATTAAAAAATAGTAGTTATAACTACTATTACTGGGACTGCCATATAATAATGGCAATTGAAGAAATTCAGAGATAAGGCAAAGCCACCAGTTCTCCTCTTAAAATGCCTCTAACATTTGTTAAGGACTTTATATGTGCTAGGCACTTTATGTACTTTGTTTCATTGTATAAGCCCAACAATCCAGAAAGTGGTTTTATTATAGTGGACGGAGGCGTAATTAGAAGCTTGCCTTTTATTTATTTACATTTATTCTTTTAAAGATTTTTAAAAACTATTTTTGAGAGACAGAGAGAGAGAGAGAGAGAGAGAGAGAGAGCAAACAGGGAAGGGGCAGAGAGAGAGGGAGACACAGAATCTGAAGCAGGCTCCAAGCTCCGAGCTGTCAGCACAGAACCTGACAAGGGGCTTGAACTCAAGAACCATGAGATCATGACCTGAGCCGGTCAGGTGCTCAACTGACTGAGCCACCCAGGGGACCCCCTAGAGGCTTGCATTTTTATTGCAGTTCTCATTATTCCAGTTCTCTGGTTGCTTACCAGCCCCAAGGCTCCAAGTGTATGACTTCTGGCATCATTGCTCTATCAAAGCAGTTTGGTAAAGGTAAAGACAGTGTCCATGATGGGCCTGATTTCCAGGCAAGCAGTAGTGTCGTGAGAACTCACCAGACCCCTGTCTGGAAGGCTTTTTAGGCTCTACTTTGGTTCTAAGAAACTGCTTATTTGATGCCAGGGTGCAGAATGCAATTTAATAAGTCTGTGTTCTCCCTGGGGATGGTGTAAAGAAGGAGATGGGCTCACTGAACTGCAAGCTTGGCGTTCAGTGTGCTGTCCTCGATTCCCACGGGAGAGCTCCTAAAAGGAAAGTGAGGCTTGAGTCCTGCAAGAACTGAAGACTTGCGCAAGTTATGAAGTCATAAAATTCAGGGAGCTCAGGTGCAGAGACCAGGGACCAGCACAGTGACCTGGGAGCAGGAACAGGATGGAAGTTGAGAGCTTGGTGACCCAAAGGAAAGAGGTTAAGTCACTGAACTTAGTTCAAGTGGGACCATTTGCATGGTTGTGTTGATGCTGTGCCCCTAGCAACCAGACATTACAGCTATGACACCCCTCCTCCTTGGTCTGGTGTCAGGAGGCAAGCAGGACTCAGACTGGGAATTCTTGGATGGGAATTCTGTCTTGGGACAGCATGGACCCAGGATGGAGCCATCCACTCCTAGATTGAAACTGTGGGTTCCCTTTATGACCATGGGGAGGTTACTTAACCTCCCTGACTCACATGCTCAATCTGTAAACTGGAGATTTACAAGTAGGCTAAACCTTCTTTATTTGGTTGTAGTCAGAAATTAACTGAGTAAAAAGTGCATAAAGGTTCTACTTTGACACCTGCCCGTGGCAGGAGCTCAGGACATGATAGATCCCTTCCCTGTAGATGATATACTGAGTTTCAGTAGAGCTGAGTGCCCAGGGCAAAGCAAAGCTGCCGGAAGGGGAACCCCAGGGCATTTCACAGTTGACCTGGCAAAGCGGGGGAAGGTGGCTGAGCTGTTCTCCCCGAGAAGTGCATACAGAAATGAGTTCAGAACTGGAGCGACTCCTTTAGGGATGTGGCCAATGGATGTTTGCTGCAATGGCACCATTTACATGTTATTGTGGCAACCACCAAGAGTCCTCAGAGCGCAATCTATTTACGAATTTGGACCTGCTGGGAGAATCTGAGACAGGGCCCATCTTTAGTCCAGCTGCCTGGCTAGACTTTGTGGGGGCAGGACACAGAGGGACACCAGACAGACAGCAGTCATCCACACCAGACCCTGAGAATCTTGCCCCCAGGACCAAATCTATTTTTTGGTTTATCTCTTTCCAGAATGAGAAAGAGACAGAACTTTATTTTATTTTATTTTAAAATGTTTATTTATTTATTTTGAGAGAGAGAGCCTGTGTGCAAGCTGGGAAGGGTTTGCAAAGAGAGAGGGAGAGAGAGAATCCCAAGCAGGCTCCAAAGAGCCTGACTCAGGGCTTGATCCCCCCGGCCATGGGATCATGACCTGAGTCTAAATCGAGACTCAGATGCTTAACTGACTGAGCCATCCAGGTGCCCCAGAATTTTATTTTAAATATAATGAGTTACATTTGTTTATCCATTAATCTGTTTGCTATCTATCTACTACCAATGACAGGGGATCTTTATTAAAAACTCCTGTTTTCCATCCATAAACCTCCTACTTTATAAAATATTTTGTGATTGATTGATTGATATATAGTGTGCATGTGTGTGTGTGTGCGTGTGTGTGTGTGTGTGTGTCCTGGGGTGAGGATACATAGCTTCATAGCTTCAATTTGATTCTTAAAGAACTATTTCAAACAGTAAAGAACCAAAGATTTTACAGGCAGATTCTCTCTTTCTTTCTTTCATTTATCTCTACCTATTCCATATCCTATCTACAGATATATCTATCTATAGATATGTTAGTTAGAACTATTTAAATTATATACAATTTGGGGCACCTGGGTGGCTCAGTCAGTTGAGCATCCCACTTTGGCTCAGGTCATGATCTCACAGTTTGTGGGTTCGAACCCCGAATCAGGCTCTGTGCTGACAGCTCAGAGCCTGGAGCCTGCTTCAGATTCTGTGTCTCCCTCTCTCTCTGCCCCTCCCCTGCTCATGCTCTGTCTTTCTCTGTCTCTAAAAATAAATAAACATTAAAAAATTAAAAAATATATATACAATTTAACAATAAAATTACTTGTAACATAGAAGCGGAGTTCATGTTATAATTTCAAATTTTCTTCCATCATTAAACTTCTTTGTAAATATGGCCTCAGAATATGAATGTCATACTATAGTCAATTTTTTTCTATTGAATATTTAGAATGATTCCAGGGTTTTCATTTAAATTTTTTTAATGTTTATTTATTTCTGAGAGAGAGAGAGAGAGAGAGACAGCATGAACAGGAGAGGGGCAGAGAGAGAAGCAGGCTCCAGGCTCTAAGCTGTCAGCACAGAGCCTGATGAGGGGCTTGAACCCATGAACCGTGAGTTCATGACCTGAGCTGAAGTCGGACGCTCAACTGACTGAGCTACTCAGAAGCCCCTCCAGTGTTTCCATATGAATATATGAATATAAAATATAAATGAGTATGTTTAAATATTAATCCACATTTTAGATTTAGTTTAAATTCCCAAACATAGAATTATTGGGCCAGAGAAAGTGGACATTTTTATGTTGATTGGTTATTATGTAATGGCTTTCCAGAAAGGAAGTTCCGATTTACAATTTCATCATGAGTCTTTTCTCATCACACCCTTGCCAGCACTATGTGTTGATATTTTCACCTTATTTAATCATTGTAGTGGCCATGTCAGTTAATTTTTATCTCCATTTCATAGCTGAGGAATTGGAAGACGGGTTTGATTTTTTTGCCTCTCTGTTTGTTTACTTATTGATTGATCTATTTGAATGTTTATTTTGGGAGAGAGACAGAATGTGAGGGAGGGAGGGGCAGAGAGCAAGGGAGACACAGAATCCGAAGCAGGCTCCAGGCTCTGAGCTGTTAGCACAGAGCCTGACGCGGGGCCTGAACTCACAAACCGTGAGATCGTGACCTGAGCTGAAATCAGACACTTAATGAACTGAGCCACCTGGGTGTTCTGTGTTGTTTTTAACTTCACCAAGTACCTAGATTGAAAAAAAGCCACTCTCTTTGTCAGTTTCAAAGATCAACAAGTAGGTAGGGGAGTTGGCTGACTTACACAATGAAGAGGCTCCTCGATATTCCGGTACTGGCCTGCCAACAAAAGTAGACCGAACATTACTGCAAAACACAGAAAAGAGTGACCCTTGTGTTCTCCAGAAATCTTGTGCTCATTTCCATTAATTCCCCTTGATGATGCTTGCCTAAAATGCAATGTGTATTACCATACCTCTCATTCTATCTGCTGCTCTTGCAAAGCAGGGGTAATGAGAAAGGAGTCTGGACAATCAAACCCAAACTAGGAAGTCTCGTTCATTCTACCTCAGTTCAGCAATAGGTTAGAAGGACTCCCCTCTGCCCCGCATCAGATGTGCCGGGTCACGACTCTGCAGCATCTGGGCCAATGAAGACGTTTACTTCCCCCTCTGCACCCTCTGGCATGCACATAGCATTTGCTGTAATATGCCATACATCCATCTCCTTGAACAGACTGGAGGTATTTGGAGGGCAGGGGACAGGTCTACTCACTCATCTGTCCCTAGCTCCAGGCACAGAGCCCAACGCTGAACAGATGAGTTCTTGACAGACATTTGCTGAATAAGGTTCATTCATTTGAGATTTCTCAATGCTCATGCCCCTCACTGGGGTTGTTTTATGCAAGATTGCCTGGAGGTCATCAAGTGCACAATCCATGTTCTGCTTTAAACTTTACCCTCACGTGATACCAAGCCACCAAAGAACAGCTCACATGATCTGCAGGATTTTTTTTTTTTTTTGCTTCCTCTAGACTTAATTTTCCTAAATTGTATTATAGCATCATGCTGTTAGTCTGCATTGAGGAATGCTGTAAGCAGAAAATGCTCTTTATTAGCCCATATGTGAGAAGTTTCTAGTGGGTCTCAGGAGGTGCGTGCTTCTCAGCAATTGGTTTGCTTTGATTTAATGGAAAACGCCAATTTTAGAAGAGGTCATATTTCCCTTCCTCCTGTTAAGAATCTCAGGGCAAATGTCTGGCCTGTGTCCAGGTCACATAGAGGACTGCGGTCTGATGTGTATTTCTACATCTTGGTCTGGCCTTTGTCATGCTCGTAGACTTTTGACCTTCCACTCTGAATTCCGTTACTATACCAAAATATGCAGTTAATAGCTGGGAATTTGTGTTAGCATGCCCAAGCCTTGTGTAGAGTGTAATGTGTAAATTAATGAAAGTTTGGCTCAGTGAAAACACAGCTCTCTGGAATTTGCTCAGGACCAGTGCATCAGGGAAGTGTTAACTAGCCAGAGCTAATCTCCTTGAGATAATGAGGAAGGAAGAGCAGGAATCTGTCTGCACCTGCTGCCAGCCCCAGCCCTTCCTGGTGGTGTGGCTCACAGCTACCACTGTCCTAAGCCACAAATGATACCTTGATACCTTCCTGTCCCAGTATAATTATACCCACACTGAGAGCACTGGAGGAAAACCCCACAGCATTTCTAGCCCTTCAGAGCGATTGGGACTCTCTCATGAATTGAGTTAAAATAAGGTCACCCATAAAAACCAGCCGGTCTGGAGGGAGCAAATAAATGAGCACCGAAATTTTGGGGATCTGCTCCAGCTCACGTGTTCTAGGAAGGCAGCTCCACTGTCTGATTCAGAGCTTGATGTAACTTTCTTATAGGAAATTGGCCTTATTGAACATGGTCATTATACCGACATCCCCACAGAGAGCTGTAGGACTAGTTTCTCCTTTCATGAGCTTGTAGCCCGAGACTCCCTGGGACCCCCCGCTCCCCCCCGCAAATATATTTCATGCCACTTCTGGGTCTTTGCTGGTGTCGATTCCACCTGATGTCCCCATCTCCTCTGCCCTGCGTTCCATAATGCTCGGTGCCCTTTGAGATCTTCCTGGGACTTCCCTCTCGGACCACTCTGGGCTACTTTAATGCCACTGAATTGTCAGAGCACTTATTTCCTGTCTCACTAGCAGTGACACTTAGATAAAAATAGGCAGCCTTTGATTACTTCTCTGTTGTGCATGTACTCAGCCCTTCTTTAGGGAAGGAATTGCCTTTATCTGTTGCAGTACCTGTCTGTGTTACTAACTATGCAGTTTTGGAAATAAAATTTTAATTTTTTTAATGTTTTATTTATTTCTGAGAGAGAGGGAGAGAGAGAGAGAGTGAGGCAGCATGAGCAGGGGAGGGTCAGAGAGAGAGGGAGACACAGAATCTGAAACAGGACCCAGGCTCTGAGCTGTCAGCACAGTGCCCAACGCGGGGCTCGAACCCACGAACCGCGAGATCATGACCTGAGCTGAAGTCAGAAGCTTAACCAACTGAGCCACTCAGGCGCCCCTGGAAATGTAATTTTTAAAGCATAGTCTTAAAACTGTAAATCAGTTCATGTCACTCATGGCCCATGAAACACAGTCCAGATTCCCTGCCCTGGTCCCAGCCCCCAGCATAGCCTCGTTCTTGCCCCCTCTCTAAGTGTATCTCTTTCCAGTTTCTTCCTCGCCTCTGAAGTGAGCCACATCACCTTCTTTCCGTCTCTCCAGGATGCCAAGCTTCTTTTAACCTCAGAGATATGCATGCACTGTGCCTCAGTCCAGAACATTCTCTCCTCAGCTCTTCCTGTGTCGGGGTCCTTTCCATCCATCAGATCAGATCTTAAATGTCATCTTCCTGAGGAGACACTCCTGGACCACCAATCTTAGGTAAAGTTCAGGAGCATCTCTCCAGCCCATGTCCTCACTACCTCAAACCCCTCACATGGCTGTGAGGATGCTCACCGAGACCTATTTCCTCTTCTTGTGAGCCCTCGGCTGGCACACATTTCCCAGTATCCCTTGCACTGGGTGGCCGTGGCATGGTGCTGTGGCCGCTGGAACAAGGTGGGGGCATGTGCTCCACTCCAGGATGATGCACTTGACCCTCTCCTTCTCTTGACTCCTGATGCTCTTATTCTTGCCTTGGGGACTGGCTAGAGACAGAAGACTCCAAGGCCTTCAGGGATTATGGAAGCCACTGGGTTAAAGGAGAGTGAATCCCGAGTGAGTGTTTGGGGAAAAGACTTCTTTCAATCCACACTGGATTGTGATGTGAACAAGAAATAAATCTTCATTTTATTGAACTACTAACATTTGTAGTTGATGCATTATAGATGTTAGCCCCTCCTGATTAAGACACTCTTTTTGGTTTCTGTGTAGCATGTAGGAACAAAGCAAGCCAATAAATACGCTATAGAGTTACAGACCATGGCATTTGCCTCCCCCAAGGCAGCACGGAGATTTTAAGCCCTTGATCACTCCTGGAATCCAGTATATGGCAAGGACACAGTGACTGCGTAGTCGCCTGCGAATAGCGTGTGGTACGGTGGAAGTCCTTTGGAATTGAGAACCTGTGATAGACTGAAAATAGAACTTGATCTCCTCCCTGGCTGAGCAAGCTTGAGTTGGACACTCCTTCCTGCTGGCTCCAGACCCCCAGCACAGAAGCATCCCAAACCCTTCCAGGTCTGGGCTCCCTGGAGCTGAAGGAGAGGCTGGTTCCTCAGAGAGAGCCATTTTCTAACATGATGAAGGACGTTTACCCATCATCCTGGAAGAGCTCCACTCATGTGTCCGTGGAGGGCCGTTCATCACCCACTGACACCAAATAGCTCCAGAGAACAACTGACTTCTGCGTTCCTCTCAAGGAAACAGCATCTTTTTACAAAAACAACATTCCCTTGAAAGTTATTTTTAGAAGGGACGTGAAGATAAATATGTGCTGTGAAAGGTTCAGGGGTCTTTCTTGACTTGTGGAGGCCATTGCCCCAGCCTTTGGCTATCAGCATGGACACCTCTTTTCATGACTATAGAGGCATGATAAAGGCGTATGGCCGGTGGCCACCAGGTTAAGGTCCCTTGACTACTTGCATCTTGGGTGCTTTAAAGAAAAAAAAAAGAAGGATAGAAAGCAAAACCTGAGCCTCACTGCAAAGCAGCTACCTTCTGCACAATGATCTCTGATGACATCTATACTCATAGAGGTCTGCGGATCTCTGTTAGAAGCTCTGACTCCCTGCTGATAGGAGATGGGCCACGTGGGTCAGATATACTTAGCGAGAAGCTTGGGCTATTTGCACGTGTAAACACTTCCTTGAACAAGAGACCCTGGGGGCGCCAGCTTGTACATTTTAGTGCCTCTACTGGGAAGGGGGTGCTGGCTGTGTCCCCAGGGGCAGGCTCTATGGGATGGTCGCATTCAAAGGAAACCGCCTCCTGAAGCAATTCCCAACAGGTCCCATAAAGAGAAGCTGCTTCTCTGGTGGGAGAAGAGAAGTAAAAGTAGGAAGCTTTCAGTGCTTAGGAACTTCCTGATTTTCTGGGCAGTGAAGTCAGCAGCTTTTTCGCATGGTGGCATTCCCAAACTAGGCAGGTTCCCCCAAGCAGAGGCAGCTTCAGTTTTCATTTTGGTCACAAGGTTTCGGAGGGCAGGGGCGGTGCTGGGCGAGTCATGGTGAAGGTTAGTGTTGGCTCCGACCCCAGAGGCTGCCAGTGGGCTTGCTCCTACGTACGTGGGGGGAAAGGGACAGGCCAATGGGCCCCAATGACCCATCACTAGGAACCCCTGAGCAGAGCTGGCTGTGTGTCTTTCCATGCCCACTTTCCTCTGTCCGTCCCAGAAACCCTGAAGGTTGGCTGGGTCCATGGGCACCTAGTGCAAGTTCTTGCTACACACCCTGAGCTTCCTTGTGGTAATGTGTGCCTGTGAGTCCAAGTTTTGGCAAATGGAGAAGCTGGAAAATCAATTCACAATTTCCAGGAAACTTTCTGAAGAGAAATTGTTGTCAACTATTTATTTTTTTCTTTTTCTTCCCTTCCTCTCTCCTGCTGCCTGGAGCATAGCTGTCACTATTTTAGGCATTGGGATGGAGGCCAGTACGAGGGAGGGAGCAGCACCTCTGAGGCTAAACAGCCTTGGACTGCTTACCTCTGCACTTGACCTACATAAGAATTGAACAAACATGTCCCGTTTAAGCCCCCGTGATGTCTTCCTAATGTGTCTTTCAGCCTTTACTGTTTTATCTCCTTGTGGAGGTCATCTTAGGAATTCACCAAAAATGTAGCAGAGCTACTGATCAAAGGCACGAACACATAATTCATGGAAGCTGAACGAGAAGTTCTGGGTTCAAATACTGCCTGTGCCCGTTTCTGGCCACGTGACCTCGGGCGAGCCTGCAAGCCTCAGTTAACTAATATCAGCTTGTAGAATGAGAATAGTAGTGTCTGCCCCCACACAGCTGTTGAGAAGCTTAACAAAATAACCCCCTTTGGCTACATGCTCCCCCAATGAATGGCTGTGTTCTACATTTCAAGTTCAACTTCATGACTGAATCTTTTCTGCTCAATTGAGATTGTGAGTACTCTGCTTTCAGATCCATATTAGGAACTTGATCATTACTGGGTTCTCATTTTAAAACAAAACAGTGCCTTTTTCAACATTCAGCTCCATCGACATGGCTCTGTCGCTTCTTCCCAACAGCCCTTCAAGCGGGCACCCCGTCCAGCTGTGAGGCCCAGGGATCCAGTGACCATGGTTGGTTGACATCCTCATTTTAAAGATGAGAACACTGCTTGGCACACAGCACCAACAGGTGTATTGTGATGAGTCTGAGTTCTATGCTGCTGATTTCTTCCTGGGGGATATAGCTTCTCTGGCACTCAGTTTACCTAATTTATACTGTGGATATTGTCAGCACCTGAGAGCTGGTCTCATGGATGTCACAGAGCCAGTACTCAAATTCTGGGCTCCAGACTTCTGGCTCAGGGTTTTTTCCTCTACCTGTGCTGCCTTCCTCAGTGTTGGTCTTTTAGGAACCACAAGGTCTCTGGAGACAGAGGGCATCCATTTAAACTTCATCTCAATAGGATGGGAAACCTTCATCTCAATAGGATGGGAAATAGCATAGTCCACACACTTTCCCCTGGCTACTTTCAAACTATAGAACATCTTCAGTTTGGCATCAATCCACAGCTGTAGGGAGAGGCAGGAATGAGCTTCCTTGCCTTCATTCGCAGCGTCTCCGAGGAAAGGATTCTGATGTCCAATGAGCTTTGACTATATGACTTAGGCTTGCGAAGAAGAGAAGGAGGAAGGAGGAAAGGACAGAAATGGGAAGGGGAAGAGAGAAAGAGACAGACAGAAACAGAGATGGATATAGATTATATGCACACATGTACATATAATGTATGTCATATCTGTCTCCCAGGTATTTACCAGCTCTGGCACATAGCTTTTCTGTGCATTTCAGAATCATAGTCACCTGATCTGAAGAGTATGAGCTGATGTTCTAAGCCACAAATGGCCCAATCTCACAGAAATAGCTATATGTGAAGCATTTAGTGAGAGTTTGGTGAATAGTTTTAATGGTCTCCATAGTGGCCTTTGGAAGTTCACTTCCTTTCTCTAATTCTTGATTTCCTAATCTGTAGAGCATGGTATTAGTATCTGAAATAAGCTGAGTCCCTAGGACCTTTTATTCTCATTTTCTTAAAAAAACTGTGCTCAAAGCTGGGTATTATCGTGGTTACAGTTAAAACAACCACAAATTGGTTGGATGGATGGATAGTGGTAGGTAAGGCAGCTGTCTCCCATTCCATTTCTCAGGTGATCTCCAGAAACTCAAATAAAATATTCTGAGACAGTTGTTGTCCAGAGAATTGAAAGCAGCTTCTTGGTAGAGACAGTCTTAATCATTTCTTTCTCTTTCTTTCTTTTCTTTCTTTGTTTCTTTTTTTTTTTTCTTTTGCTTCAACCAGTGATTCTCAAAAGACCATCCTAGCACTACATGAGTTGAAATTATCTTGTGAAGTGTAGGGTCTCCCCAGTCTCACTACAGACCTGTCAAAACATAAACCTGGGAGTGGGCTTGAGAATATGAATTTTTGACTGCTGTGATTCTGACGCGCAATACATTTTAGAGACAACTGTGAACCCTTGGGCTTAGCAATCGCGGATGATTTGAAATCCTGACTTGTGCTTAGAGAACTAGGGGAACACCTTTTCCCAGCAATTCAGCTGTCAACTTTTCAAATTGTCCTGTCCACCCATTTTCCCAACGTCTTGGGGGAGAACCCGCCTCTGCAAAATTAATACAAGAGTCGCAATGTCTACATAGGGCCAGCAGGGGGCATTGGATGCTCACATATACCATACCCACCTTTCCTCTACCTACTCCTAAAATCCTTATTCATTTTTCTTTCAAAAGTGGGAAAAACCAACTTTCCTTAGGAAACAAAGGAAGAAACACAAAAACAAAACAAGTGATCCTGTACAAAATACAATTTCTTGTCCATTTAGTGGAAAAAAGCCAATCTATTTCTTTACCAGGGTTTTATGTGTATGGCACCTTAAGAGAGAAGGGCCACTTTTCAGATTGGACTATCTTCTTTAATTTCATTCTTTAATCAGTAGAAGGAGAGAAACTCCTGACTTTATTTTACAGAAAACCATGGCACGCTTCTCTATGTCAGCTTAACATAAGGTATTGGTGTTAACAGATTGTCCAAGATGGGTTATGCGTCTGTCTTTTCCAGGCCTGGCATATTTTTTTATAGATTATTTTTAACATGCAACAATATATGTTACTGGAGAAAAATTATAAGATACAGATCAGCAGAAAAGAAGGGAATAAAAGTTACTATATTGCCCCCAAACCAAGACAACCACTGTAAACGTTTGATTATAGCTAAGTCACTCACACACGTGTATGCACACGTGATATAGTCTATGTTTATATGAACACACTGTGTTTTTGCCTGCTCCGTCATACAACAGCATGCTATACACACTTCAATGCCATCTTTTTAATGGCTATATAGTATTCCATCATATGGCTGTCCGACCGTATTTTCAATTAATCTCACAGTAAAAAAATTGCAAACAACTTAAAAATATCTAGAGATGTTATAAATATCACCATGACGAACAGCCTGTTATGTGAATCAAGTAAATCCTTGATTATATCAGTGGTGTTCTATTTTAATTGATACTTGGCTGTGGTTCATAAGCATGCATAGGCTGGGTGGTATGATTTGCTGCTGATATTTTTGGCAGCATATAGATTCCAGTGTGTACGGGCAGGTCTGGGCAGCTTTATCTCAATCAAGTCTCTTGGGGTTTTGATTTGCTTTTGTTTTTCTCCCCTGTTTATGTGTCTAGAATGTCATTAATGAAATGGAATGAATATCCAACTGTAAGTTACTGAGTGTGGAGAGGGAGGTGACGAGAGAGGAGTATGGGTCACATGGTTTATAACTCACCAGCCACTGCCTCAAATTGGCAACTTCATTTCCGGGCAATATCCTGGAAGTATCTAGAAATATCTAGAGTACCCCCAGGACTCTAAGTGGATGGTGGGAAGGGATGAGAGGTAGCAACCAGGTGGAGAGAGGTACATCTGAGGTCAAAGACTCCAGGAGAGTTTGGAAGCATCTCCCTGGAGAGAACGCAATCTTTCTTAGCAAATGACTGGGAAGCTTAACGAAAGCATTTTCTGTAAGAGGGATTAGAGCTGGGTGCTTGTTTCTTATTTATATTCATACTTGCAGTTTTGATTTTGCTTTTCTGCACTTCTCCTCACTGCTATTTGGGACGTGCTGGGTGCTGGTTACATGCTCCAACACGCACCATTATGAATATTTGAGTTCATTTGAGGATTACATCATTCCCTATGATTCTATCCCTTCTTTGCACACTTCTGGTCTATTTCTCACTTTTTTTTCTGTCTCACTGCAGTCATTTCTAGCCACCAGCTCTCTAGGGAAGTTTTCTTGGACTCCCCCTGAAATAATAATGCTCCAAGATGAATAGTACATACTTTTACTCAAATTTTAATGGGATTCTTTTCAGTGCCTTGTACCTGGAACTAGGCTCTGAAAAGAGATGCAAGAGAAACCATAAAATGTGGTTTCTGATTGATCCATCCATTCAGCACATATTTTGGGGGGAACCACTACATAGAGTTTAGTTGAATGAGCCCTACTGAGTGGCCACAACACTGACATTTAGGCTGACCTCTACCCATTTGACAGATGAGGGACTTGGACAGAGAGGGATCTGTGCTTCATCCCAGGCTACACAGCTAATAAGTGGAAAGTCCGGGTTTCTCCCTCCACCTGGCAGCTTCCCAAAACCCGTGGAAGTGACAGACCGGCTGCACTCTGGGAGCAACCAGAGAGAGAAACCCTAAGCAGCTAATGCCATTTTGAACAGGCCAAAAGTTTTATCAAAAGAAAAGCAGAAAAGAATGGATAGAAGAGTATCAGACCCATGTTGGCATTCCCACCGCTTAGGTGACTGAGGGCCCCTGACTCACCCGCGGCACTGTTGACTCGAGGCCATGACCTAGGGTAGAAAAGAGAACCGAGGTGTCAGCTACATACAGTTACATACCTTCCCCAGAGGAGGGGGCTGCTGTCACAGGCATTTTTCCCAGATCAAGCTATGGAATGATTTCTTTTTTCTTCTTTTTTTAATGTTTATTTATTTTTGAGAGAGAGAGAGAGAGAGAGTGAGCAGGAGAGGGGCAGAGAGAGAGGGAGACACAGACTCTGAAATAGGCTCCAGGCTCCAAGCTGGCTGTCAGCACAGAGCCCGACGCGGGGCTCGAACCCGTGGACTGCGAGATCATGACCTGAGCTAAAGTCGGATGCTTAACCGACTGAGCCACCCAGGAGGAGCCCCTGGAATGATTTCTTGATGTTCATATTGTTATAGATCTAAAATAACATCTCATCATAGAGAATATGGAAAATAGAAAAGTGTAGAAGAAAATAACAATCAACACCCTAGGTAATATTTTGGCAAATCCTCTGTACATACGTGTATGTGTTTATAAGGATGTGTGAGCACACTTAAACATATAAGTAGCAAAAATAGCAAAAGAAAGTATGGGCTATTGATGTTAAAAATACATTATATATCTTAGCGGTTATTCAAAAACTTGGTATTTATTGCCTGTGTGACTTTTAGAGGGGACATTTGAGTTCTTGCTAGTTTTTATTATTGTGAATAAAGTTGCAGGGCACATTTTAGTCGAATCACCAGATATTTCCATGAAGAGACTCCAGCAGGTGCAGTGAAAGGGTCAGGCAACATGAGTCTTCGAAGCCCCTCGCTGTAGATCATGCAATTTCCTTCCACAGTTGGGTCAATTTAGAAGCTACTCCACAGAGCGAGAAGTGACCATCTCTCACTGTATCTCACCACCATTAAATCCCATCCTTTAAAACAATTTTGCCTACTTGACACTTAATTCCTCATGTTACCTGTTTCACTTTCCTGATGACTAGTGAGGCTGAATTATTATTGTTATTTTTCAAGTTTTAGAACACTTGGATTTTTTTCTGTCGTGAGTTATCTGTACAGGTTATCTGTACAGCTATCTGTCCATTTTCTAATGAGGACTTTGCCTGGCCACCACATTCACCTTTGGACAGGGTGCTTTTGGAAGTGCTATCTTGCCTAGATTTCGGGCAATGATCTGAAAAGCTCTGGGGCCATGGAAGGCTCCGGAGGATGTGGCTTCTGTGAGCAGACTTGTTTGTGCCTTTAATAATCCCGGGGCCTCACACAACACCTCTCCTCTGAGGCCCTCAAAGTGCGTCACCAGAGCAATTAATTGAGCATCGCAACACAGGCTGGGTGTAAATATTTATGAGGCCTGGCTGGTGGCTGGGACACTGGGCACAGAATAGTTAAGCCGGGAGATGTTAGTAACCAGGAGACCACAGTCCAGGAGTCTAGCTCCCCGCCTACCTTTGTCCTCTGTACCATTTTAATACTCCAAGTGACTCTGTGGGGTGTCTATCATTGTCCCAAGTTCACAGACGAGGAAATGTGAGATTCAGAGGGCTCAGTCCCACAGAGAGTGAGGGATCTGACACCAGCCTGTCCGATCCCCAAATCCTCACTGACTCCCCAGCCCTTGCCCATAGGCGGTGGCCAATCCTGGAGGCATTTGCAGCTGTGTCTCAGAACCCCTGTGGTTAGCTCTCGGCATCCTTTCCAGCTGCCTGAGATTTTGCAGAAATTAACAGTAAATCAGCCAGTAAGCAGCAGATCATTTATCTGAGGCCTGAGAGCTCTCTCTCTCTCTTTCTTTCTCTCTCTCTGCCTCTCTCTTTCTCTCTCTCTTGACACTTTCAACACATGGCCTCTTCCCTGACATCTTCATCTTTGATTAAGGCCTCAGAAGGCTACCAGACCTGCAGCTCGCGACACATGACATGTAGATGACATGTTTTCGTGACTGCATACAGTGAGCTTGATGTGAGTGTGGCGAGCCGGGCCATTGCTGGCAGATACAGCACATACAGGGCGAGCAGCGTGCAAGCCCCAGCCCAGGGGTGCTGAAGGGGAGCCACACTCTCCTCGGGGGTCCTAGAAAGAACTTTAGCTTGGAAGTTAGGATTCTGTCCTTCCTCTGACCTTGGCTTCACCTGGGTTTTAGAATCAAAGACCGTTAATGCTACAAAGCACATCAGAGACAATGCTGATTTGTTGTTCCAAGCTTCAGACCCTCGAAGGCAGAAGTGAGGTCTCTGGACTCCCATAAGGAGCGGAAGGAAATAGCGCCTGCCCGGCACGGAGCAAGGCTCCACTCTGGCTGGTGGGCTTTCCCCACTCGGCAGCTGTAGCCCACACTCACAAGAGGTAAGTGACCCGCCTGAAAAGGCACAATGAGCAATGGGCAGAGCCGGGGATTGTCCCCACTCCGGGCCCCTTATTATTGCCAAGCCCATAGCAGCTGCGTAGACCACCCAGCTCTCAGCCCCTGGGAGCTTCCTCCCAATTGTCCAGGCCGTCTGAAAGTGGCTTATCTGATCAACTCTGCCTCTCGGTGGGGTCCCCAAGCGATGGAGCTCATTCATATGTCATATCTCCCCCGGGGATTCTGCACCCCAGGGCTCTCTGTGCGTCAGTGCAAGCCAAATGAATTAGCAGAGGAAGCATCAGGGCGGGAGTGGTGTTGTTATTCCAGCTGAGCCCGCAAAGGGGAGAGGGAGAAGAGCAAGGCGGGAACCTGGGAAGGAGGCCCCCCCCCAACCCCCGGGAGGCATCCTGGACTCCTGGAGACCAGCCGCTGAGAAGCCACCTAAAAATGCTCCTGGGCTAAACGCTCTTTGCAGCCTCATAGCGCAGGGCGATCGTGAAAGAGCAACTTCGTGGAGATTCCATGTGCCCTCCTTATGCTCAAGCGAGGCCCATGTGTTGGTTAGCAAGCTGCCTCTTGCCAGGCGATTACCAGGATGCCCCCTGCTTCCTTCTGTCAACAGCATCCCTAACACGGCCGCATGTGAATGGGCCACAGCTGGGCTGACTTCCAGCTGTTTGTGGTTTTCAGCGTTTAAGGCTCATTACAAATAAAGATGTTTAATTTCTGGATTATTTTTCATTTTTAATCCTTCTTAATAATTTAATATGCTTAATAATTTTTAATCTTTAAAGGGCACTAAATTAAACTCATCCTCCCTTCCCCTCCCCACCCAGTTGCTGCCTGGGGGAATGGGATCTGATTCAGCAGGCAGGGTGGCCTTGCGTCTTACTTATCCATGGGAACAAAGTTTGGATGGTGTGTTTTTCTGGTCCCATAGAGATGGGATTTGGTCCTGTCTCCAGGGTCAAGCTCCAGGCATGGAGTTTAATTCCTTATCACCCCCTCGAGTGTGACGTGTGTGGTCCCCTCTGGGTTTCCCCAGGCACCCAGCGCTAGAGCAGAATGTGCATCAGAGCCCCTTGGGAGATGGTCAGGGTGATTTCACCTGCCAGCCCACTGCCTGTCCCAAACTTCCAAGATTAACTGGCTTAGTGACAGGCCTCACCTTAAGTGCTGCCTCTGACATTAAGAGACTGCGTTAGACTAAAATTCTAATTTGTGGAAGACCATTGACATGGGTTGCTAAATGGATTTTTAATATAATCTAGAGAGAAATGAAGGTGACTCTAAAGTTCTAAATTCATTGCCTTCTTCCTGCTGTGTGGCTGTCTGCACTGTGGTGGTTAAGTGGGCACCTTCATAAATCATTTCACCAAATCTCTTGGCAACTCTTGTTGGATAAGAATCTTTACCCCAGTGTTACAAAAATCTTTACCCCGATGTTAGGGCTAATTCCGGAATGTTGGCACAAATGGGACCATGAACTGGCCCTTTCATTCTGTAGCTGGGTTGACCCAAACCCAGATTAAGTCCCGGGGGGAGCTGGTGGTTGCCACCGTTTACACGCAGCCTGTCTGCAGGCAGGGCACACCCTCCTTCCTCCCCAGCACTAGAGGGAGGTGCAGGTTGGCATCAGGGAGGTGTAGGAGCTGAAGTCTGCAAGGCGGTGTGCTCAGAGAGTAGGGAGCCCGCAGGGGTGAACCAGAAGGCCTGTGTGGTCCTGGAGGCATGTGGAGCTTGGTAAGGTGCTGGATAATGCTCCGAGATGCATCTCAGTGAGGACATATGGGTGCATATAGGATCTACTGGCGAGGGAAGGACTTGGGTATGACAGACTCAGCAAGAGGCAGTGCCGACCTTGACAGTGGGTGTTTTCTTAGCTTCCCATGTGGCCACCAGAGCCCTCCTCTGCTCATGTGGCACCCACAGGCACTCACACTCCTATGAGCAGAACAGAGCACAGCTCGATTTCTCAAGCTTCCTACACTGGGTCCCCAGCCCCTAGAAGGGAAAGCAGGCACCTGGTACAGAACATGGCTGGAACATGGCCTGTGCTCAAAAATGCTCAAAAACGTGTTCTCAGGTAAGCATGAGTGGGTGAATGGATGAAGGATGAAGGCAGGGGGCACGTGCAGTGAACAAGAGGCCTCCCAACAGGAGAGCAGCTTGGAGACGCATGGCCAACCAAGTCTGGATCTATACGGGGACCCACCCTGTCCCCGCAAGAACTAGCTGAGTGCCCACTGCACAGGGCAACCCTGTCCCACGTGTGTGCACACATCTCATATAATCCCCCTCCCCTAAATGGGCGCTGTATTTTCCCTACAGATCCAAGTTCAGAGGACGTCTTTGAACCCCACATGACTTCAAAGGAGAGGAAACCTACACCAATGTGGAATCAAGTCAACACTCATGTTTAATTAGGGAATGAACGGGCTCATTCTTTGTTACAGGAATCCTTGATTATTTTCAAGAATCCTCGTCTTATTGATTTTACTTTTACACACACACAAAAACCACATTTGGGCGTATGCAGCTCCCTGAAGGGATCCTGGGGAAAACTCTGGAAGTGTGAGCCTTCTCATCTCCTAGGACCCTCCGGGCTGGGGGAGCCCTGCCCTTCTCCACCTGCTCAGGGTGCCCCCACCAGACTCTTACCCCCCACCCTGCGACAGGTGAGCCTCCCTGTTTCTGAACACCCCAGCACTCCTCTGCTCTCTTAACACAATAGGAGAGTCAAAAGGCAGTGTGCAGTTAGGAATTTCTTACTTAAATCTCACTGTTAAACCTTACTGTGTTTTTTCCTTTCCTCAACTAGATTTTCAGTTGTCTGAGGACAGAAAGCATGTCTTGTGAGCTGTGATCGCTTTCATTGGAGCTATCCTTGTCCTTGACAAATACTGAAGGGTGAAAAGAAAATGTCTAGGTTATATCACAGAGGAGCAGAGAGGCAGCATGGGGTGACCTGGGTGCCCAGCTCAGCTTCAGCAGACAACTCCCAAGTCCACAGCTTCCACCCTCTCCCTGGCCTCCCCACCTTGCTCTGTCTTCTCTCTGCTTCCCTCCATGCTTTCCATTTGGTAAAAGTTCCTTCTATCACCTACTTAAGTATCTAGCATGTGCCAGGCACTGGGCTTAGTATAAGCCAACAGCTCCCTGGGGGCTCCTTCCTGCCCTTCTTCTTCCCATCCCTTCAGCAGTGAGCATCTACTAAAGGGAGGTCCTTGTGGGCGAGCCCAGGAAAGGCATGGGGCTCCACACTACTGTCCACGCACCCTCTATGAAAGCACTCGGGCCCCTGTAACTCTCTGAGCTGGCCACTGCTTGCAGAAAGATACTCCGCTTTCTGCACAGTGAGACTGGCCAGAGGGAGCAATATTCTCATGGATCTGTTCGTGCCATGGACGCCCAGGGCAGCTGGAGGCAGGCAGGGCGAAACCAGAGAGGTCAAGAGCAGCGACAGCAGGGGCCTTGGCCTTGTCTGTCTCCTGGGTGGAGGGCTGCCTGGTGCGAGGGCCCACAGGGTGCTTCCCAGCGTGGGGACAGGGCTGCTGCTCTGGTAAGATGACCACTGGCCCTCCTGAGCTACTTGCACCTTGTCCCCGGCGAATTAACTGTTCCAGCTATGTTGATGGCAACAGGGAACACATGGATAGTCACGGAGGTGAGGATGGGGAGGGTCTGAGTGTGGCACACGTGAGCCACCGTACCCTCCACAGTGCTGTGGTCAAGAATGGGAAAAGAGACTCGTGCTCGGGGTGTGAGGGCAAGGCTGGGGACCTCGCAGGCCAGCTCTCAGCCTCCCGGACGCTCAGTGCGCCAGTGCTGTCACTGCACGTGGTACAGTGTCGTAGGGTCTGTAATACAGGTGTTTAGGTTCCCCCCATCACAGATTGAGCATTTGGATGGCAGTGGCTAAGTCTTCCTCTCTGGCTTTCCCTGTCCCCACGCACTGACCTCTCCCACCTTCCTCCCACCCCCAAGTCCCCTGCCTTGCGTCTTTCTCCCTCCTTCCTCTTCCCTGGAGGGGCAGAGTCAGTGCTGGACGAACAGGCCGCCTACTCCAGCTCTGAGGCTTTGCATCAAGACGCTCAAGCGGAGGCTCTCAAATGCGAGTGGGCACCGGAATCATTGGGAGGAATGTTTAAACACAGGTGCTTGAGTTCCACCACCTGCGTTTCTGATTCAGTAGGTCGGGGCCTGAGAACCTGCATTTCTACGAAGTTCCCAGGTGGTGCCGCCATGAGGCTGTGTTAAGGATGTGGACGTTCTTCTCGGGAGCATAATGCTCAGCCCCTTCCTCATAGCAGAGAGTTTGACGTCAGCAGATTGGAGACTCACAGGAACAGGAAACGAAATCCACATGTATGTGCAGATATAGCAGAAAGTTGTGATCACAGAAAACCCAGAAATGGCACTCGATCTGAAGTTAGACTCTGAATCCAAATCCAGCTGTTCCCAGTTACTAGCTCTGTGACTGACCCAAACTGTAACCTCTCTCAGACCCTCTTTTCTAGTCTATAAAATGGAAATGAAGTAGTTAATAGCTACTTCAGAGCGTTATTGTGAGGAGTAGATGCCAAAATTCCCTCCGTGGTGGCTGGCGCATGTCCAGCATTTACCCAGGGATTTGAGTTTGGACCCCATTGGAAAACCTCCATCAGTAGGTTTCTGTTTTCTACACACCTGGGGACGTGGCACAGAGTAGAAGTGGATATTGGAGATTCAGCCCAGTGAATTCCACGGGGTTTCTAGGATACATTCATATCAGTCATGTGGACAGGTCGAGGGGGAAGGATGTGGATGTGGTCCTGTGTTTTTCTTGGGTCATCTCCTGGGCTGTAGATCTGGGTGTGTCCCCAGTACTCAGTGTCCCGTTGCACATCATATGTTGTCTGGAGGGGCATGAGTGTTTGAGTGTGGGGTGGGGGACACCCCCCTGTACCTACTGGAGGAGCTGACCCCTCACCTAACTAAGGGGTGGCAGCATCGAGGGCCAAGGCACAGAGTGTCAGGACCGTTTTAGACACTGGTAACTATATGGAAAATCTACCGATTACCCTACACAACCGGCTATTCAGCCTTGGGGAAGTGATTGATCCTCTGTATATGTTCTCTCCTATCAAAGGGAGACTAATAAGGGACACTTGGGTGGCTCAGTCAGTTGAGCATTAGACTCTTGATTTTGGCTCAGGTCATGATCTCAGGGTTTATGGGATCGATCCCCACGTGGGACTTGGGATTCTCTCACTCTGCACCTTCCCCTACTTGTGCGCAATCTCTCTCTCGAAACAAATAAATATTTACAAAAAGGGAGACTAATAAGACTGTGATTATGGGGCTCCATGGAGACACTACCTGTTAAACCCCTAAAACAGTGCCCTGCCCATGGTGAGTACTCAGGGAGGGTTAGCCCTTGTGATTTATTGAGAACCTGCTATGTTCCAGGCAGTCCACACAGGAGCTACTTTACTACAGGGGTCAGTGGGGAACAAGGCAGCCTGCTCATTCAGTGTCAGACTCCATTTCTGAAATCTGTGAGGCACTGAGATGGAAATGGGCTTGTGAGCATGAGGTGGTTGGGTGAGTGAGCAGATCAGGTGACCTTGAAACCCAGCACACACAGGCCCCTTCCCTGCTGAGTAATGCCTGCCCACAGCACCCTCCTTCTCGCCACATGCAAATGCTGGTAATTGTAATTTGTCCAAAGAATGAATTAATTGGTGTAATAGTTATTAAAGTAAGATGGTAGACCCAAATATGTTGTTTGCAGATATTTTGATTTTATATATCTCAAATACTAATTTATACTCATATAATACTTTCATTATAGAATATGCAGTGGTACAGAGATTTGTATGCATATGGGATATTTTTTTTAAATTTGGGTTTATAAATGGTTTGGAACAGGTTGCAGAAACATCGTCTGTTGCTCTTTTTAATATATCTTGAGCGTGCTATGACACATCCTGAAATAATTTGCTGCGGAAAAAAGCACTGCTCTTTCTCGCTCTCTCTCTCTCTCTCTCTTTTTTTTTCCCAAACGTAGCTGTAAATATTACTTTGATGCACGTAATTGCTGCAACCATCTCCATTTGAAGGAAGGCTTCTAACCCTTCCATCTCCCATCTCTTGCCATTGTCAAGAAATAAGAAAAACGGACTTAAAATGCATTATTCAAATGTGTTTAATGTAAACATTGAAGAAGTCTGAGAACAGCCACAAATTTTGCTTTGCTGCATGTGGCTTTGACAATATTTCAAATGTTCTGTTTTACAGGCATCATTTTACTCTTCCTCGGGAGAATAGTTCTTTAAGTCCGTCTTGGGATGCTAAGAATGTCCCTGTGCTTTGCACATAGTAGGGACTGGATGGGTGTTTGGCGGCTAACCTGCGTGGAAGTGCATTGGGATGCAAGGAGTGTGGTACATCTCCTGGAGACCCTCGCGTATCTCTGGGCAGAGAGACTGCTCCGGCAGGGCTTGGCGAGGGAGCTCTGGAGGGCCTCAGGGGGACATCGGCCCTGGGTGTTGTCCAGGGTCTGTGTGCTGGGCAATGGCGGAGCTGGCTTGGGCTTCGGGATGGGAATCTTGTCATTTCAACAAGTGAGCCCCTACTCTGAGCTTTCAGATGTGGCTAGAAGCCCCTTGGAGGTGGGGCTTTGTCCTTCATCCCTGTGTATTCCCTAACCTGTGCAAGTCCTAACGCCATAACTGCTCAGTAGATGTTTGCTCAACTGAAGGTCAAAGAGAAGAATCCATGTTAGCACATGGCTCCCTCGATTCTCCTCACTTAGGAGTCCGGGCATGGACTCATGGCCTGACTCATCCAAGGTTTGTCTTTCAGATTGTTCACCAGCTGACCATGGAAGCTTCCTCTTGGTGGCTGTCTCTCGGGTTATGTAGAGACGTGGGAGGTGGTGCAAATAGCCCTGTTCTGAAATGCTATGGATGTGTTGAGGCTTCTCAACCTTCGTCTGCATCACACACCTGCCGGAACTTCAACCCACACTAATTTCTTTTCCTTCTGGACCTTGGTCTCCATGTGACCTTTGATCTCTAAGACCACTGGCAGCAATAAAATTCTATCACATTAACATTGTGTGTGTGTGCGCGCATGCACATGTGTTTATTAGCTTTTTGCCACAGAATCAAAATATTCACTCCTCTGTTAATAAACAAGTAAATATTCTGACCTATTTTTTGGCAGACTGAAGTCCTGGAATTTCAAATTACTGGAACCTTCTTTTGTTGTCCTTCTGTTGCCCCTGGGATGAAGGAAAATAGATGACAGTCAGGAAATAGCAAGAGGCGAGGGGGAAAAATTAATTAAGTGCATTCATTCATAGAAACAACCACCCAGTCAGATTTAAGTAATGAACATCTCACACATAATTCCAAATCCCTCTCCTTGCATTTCCATTGGGGTTTTAAAAAAATCTGTGTTTAAAGTAATTTAATTACTTAAAAAATATATTTTAAAGTGAAAGCTTTATTTTATAAGGGATGAGTGTGTGGCGTAGAAGAAGTCAGGATGAAAATGTGTCCTTCTCTCCCACATCAGCAGGCTCAGTGTGGCCCACTCCTCAAGCTGTGTGAGTCTCCATGACATTGCTCCGTAAAATGAAGAGCATCATACCTTCATCACATGGTTGATGGGAGGCAAGGACAAACAAGGACAGCACCTGTGGGTCAAGGAATGTTCTAGATGCCTCCTTTGCTAGTTGAATTTGACCCCTAGCTAGCAGACATCATTCAGTGTAGGAATGCAGATTACTTAACCATAACAATTCAGATTCAAGTAATATTTATTGAAATTCTGCATATTAGATACTTTGCTGTGACATGTCCTGTGAAAAAATTATTTTAAATTGGGTTAATTTGTTCAACTTCAGGAAGGCTTTCACTATCATAAACCATCACTATTATGCATCCTTCGTTCATTTAATTAGCCACGCTTAAAATCTTTGCATTTCTTTTGCGGGTATTTGGCAGGCGTTTATTGATAACCGTTTCCTCTGCAAATGCTCCTCTTGTGAGCTCCCCTCACCCCCTCTTCCTCCTTGTTCCTCCTCATGTAGGGCAAACTTGCTTCTCTTCGGTCCTTGGACTTTCTCTACTCCTGTTCCTAGGCCTCTGTCAGATACTGGTTATTGCCTCCCTTCTTCTGCTTCTGAGCTTAGTGTCAGTGCCTGTTACTCAATGAAACCTTCCCTGACCTCTGAGATAGACACCTTCTCGGACTTGTCATGGGTTGTAATTGTCCTTTGGTCTTAACTTGTAGCTTGTGTTTGTGTGCGATGAGCCAGCTCATGTACCGTGCCTGCAAAGGCAGAGGTGTGCGGGGTTGGGGGGGTGGGGCGTGGGGAGAATAGGGAAGGGGATGCTGTGCACCCCCAGGGCCCTGGTCAGTGCCTGACCCTCGGCAGCCCCTCGGGGGACACACACGTGTGTGCGGGAGTCAGGGACTCTGGGAAATGCCTACCGGTGCCTGGAGACCTTCTGTCTAAGATTTTGTATGCAGCCTACCGGCTGTGATGTGACAAATAATTTAATGACTTGCTTGCATATAGTTCGTCATTGGGTTACATCCACACAAAGCAAGGTGATGGTGTTAGTTCATTATTTCACACTTTATTTTTTTCATTATTTCATGATTGCAAGAATTAATTATTGCATTATTTGATCTATTTCATTGTTTTCTGTTTCTCTGGGGGGGCGCTTGATTCACATCTGCATCAGTACTCTGACTTCTAAGCTCTGCATGTGGGCGTCTATTTTCTGGACCTTCCTGTGAGGCTATCCTCCTGAGCGGCCTCTAAGCTCACATAGTTTCCAACCCAGCAGGCTGGGCTCGAAACTGGAGTCTTCTCTTTCCTGTGCCCATCACACCATCTCCATTCTTTGTTTCCAGATTCCAAGAGTCCATCCCCTGATGCTTGCTATGAGGCCTCTTCTTCCTCACACCCAAAGGCTCTATTCTGTCTTTTGGTCTTTATATATTTTTAATGCTATTTATTTTTGAGAGAGAGAGAGAGAGACAGAGAGAGAGAGAGAGAGAACGAGCTGGGGAGGGGCAGAAAGGGGAGACACAGAACACAGAATTCGAACCAGGCTCCAAGCTCTGAGCTGTCAGCATAGAGCCTGACGTGGGACTCAAACCCACAGAATGTGAGATTATGACCTGAGCCGAAGCTAGATGCTTAACTGACTGAGCCACCCAGGTGTCCCATGTCTGTCTGTCTGTCTGTCTATCTTTCTCCCTCTCTCTCTCTCTCTCTCTCTCTCTTCCTTCCTTCCTTTCTCTCTTTCTCTTTCTCTCTCTTTTCTCTTTCTTTCTCTCCTTCTCTCTTTCTCTCTCTCTCCTTATCTCAGGTCTGGCCTCTAGCATCAACCCCTCAACTGCTTTCCTGGTCTCCCGGGCTCCAATCCAGCTACTATAATGCAGCAGGGGTGAGCTTTCTCATTAGCAGATTAATAACAACTTACCTCCCTGCTTGAACATCTTTACTACTTCCCCATTTTTGGAGGACAAAATCCACACTCATCCCCATGATAGCCAAGATCCCTGCCTCAGTAGCCTCGAATATCATTTCTGTTGTTTGTGTCTTCCTGCCCTCCAGCCCATCCTGTCCCCATGTCAGGGACCCACACCGCCGTCTCTCCAGCTGTACTTTTGTGAGGCCCACATCACTAATTAGATTATTTGGGGGGGGGATCCTCCTCTCTATTTGGTAAAATAATTTCCATTCTTCAGGGTCTAGTTCAAATGCTAGTTGCCCCTGAGTTCTGTGCTGTTTCCTCTTCAGTACTTTTGATATGTCTCTGTTTTACCATTCGTTCATTTGTTCATAAATCCGTTCATTCATTAACTCCACAAACAGATATCAGATCTATTCTGGACCAGGCTGTATGCTAGGCAGTGAGATGCAGTTGTTACAGAAGATGGATGGAGCCTCCCTCCTGAATTTTACTGCTGTTGGGGAGACAGGCCATAAACAAGTACACAAGCAGTCTTATTTTATCATGGTGCCTTGTATGTACCTGTTCATGCGTTCACATTCCCCTGGCATAGAGGCTTGACGGTAGAGGCATATCCTGGGTTTTTTTTTTTTCTCTCCTAGCACACTGGCTAACTGACCTCAGGAAGGTGTGTAAGATACAGAGAGATGCCTTGGTAAAGAATAAACAATGACCTGCCTATCTGGGCTCATCCGAAGTAGGGAGCTCTGCACTTAGTGTGCAGAGTCCTGTGGGTCTCTCTGTCCCCAGGGAAACTCTGACCTGTCCCTGCACTGAGAAGGAGGCCCTCAGTTTCAGTGTATCATGTAAGAGCATTTCTGTGCTCTCACAGCCCCTGTACAGTTTGCCTAAATGGCTTTAACTAGTCCCGTATTAAGAGGATGGGAAAGATTCCTCAACCTCTTTCGAGAGGCATCTTAAGAATCCAACATCCTGAAAGCTACCTTTACTTTTCCAGATAATTTGCTTTCATCTTTTTAAGCTTAAGAAGAGAGTTAAAGGGCTCCTGGTTGGCTCAGCTGGCTGAGTGTCTGACTCTTGATTTTGGCTCAGGTCGTGATCCCATGGTCTTCGGATCAAGCCCCTCATCAAGCTCTGTACTGAGCATGGAGCATGCTTAAGATTCTCTCTCTCTCTCTCTCTCTCTCTCTCTCTCTGAAATAAAAAAGAAATTAAAAAAGAGAGTTGAACTTAAAGTCTTTTTCTATTTCAGCAACCCTCAGCAGGGAATGAGTGGGCATCCTTCTCAGCTCCAAGTACAGATGAAGAAACAGGGACCAGAGGGGGCCTGGTTAGAGTGACCAAGCTGGCTGGTGGACAAGCCAGCCAGAGGCCAGGTCCCTATGATCCCCTGGCAGGTGCATGTGAAAAGTACAGCAGGGGAAGCCAGAAACTCAGGGGCAGGCCCCTCTGAAGACAACTGAGGAATGGAGAGAGAATGAGCTGGGGGAGGCACTCCTCCTCCCACAATGCATTCTTAAGGGCAATGTTAACAAAGCTGGCAAATAAAGAGCCATTCACCTGGATAAGAAGTAGTTAAAGGCTATGTTTTTTTAAAAATAGTTTATTGTCAAGTTGGTTTCCATATAACACCCAGTGCTCCTCCCCACAAGTGCCCTCCTCCATGCTCATCACCACCCTTCCCCTCCCCGCCACCCCATCGGCCCTCAGTTTGTTCTCAGCATTTAAGAGTCTCTCATGGTTTGCCTCCTTCCCTCTCCCCCACTATTTTTCCCCTTCTTCTCCCCCACGGTCCTCCATTAAGTTCCTCCTAATCCTCCTATACGTGCAAACATATGGTATCTGTCCTTCTCTGCCTGACTTATTTCACTCAGCATAACACCCTTGAATTCCACCCGTGTTGCTACACATGGGCAGATTTCATTCTTTCTCATTGCCATGGAGTATTCCATCATATAGATAAACCACATCTTCTTGATACATTCATCAGTTGATGGGCACTTAGGCTCTTTCCATGTTTTGGCTATTGTTGAGAGTGCTGCTATGAACATTGGGGTACATGTGCCCATATGCATCAGCACTCCTGTAAGGCTATTTATTTTTTAAATGCAAGCAAAGAGCAGAGTTTAGAAATCAGAGAGTTTCCCTCCCTGTTCCTTGCTCCCTCCCTAGTTAAATTTTGTTCCTGAATTTCAAGGAAAACCAAAATGCCCAACCTCACAGTTTTTGTCCCTACCAGTTTTGTTTGATTTATTTATTTAAAATTAAAAAGAAAAGTTTATTTACTTTTGAGAGACAGAGAGAGACAGAGCACTAGCGGCAGAGGAGCAGAGAGCCAAGAAGACACAGAATCCAAAGCAGGCTCCAGGGTCTGAGCAAGCTGTCAGCAAAGTACCAGGTGCTGGGCTTGAACTCACAAACTGTGAGATCATGATCTGAGCCAAAGTCGGATGCTCAACTAACTGAGCCATCCAGCAGCTTCAAAGGTTTCTCTGTTTTAAGTTATTCTTTAGCGTTCCAGGTTTTAGAGACACATGGTTTTTAAGTGCATACTGTTGAAAGAATCATAAAGTCTCAGTCTATCACAGAAAATGTTATTAAGAATGTTAATCATAATAGGTCAAGATTATTTGCTTTTCATTGAATTCAGATCTGACCTTGCAAGGTTCAGCATTCCCAAGTTGGCCGTTGCATCTGTGAGCCTGGGGAATGATAGTTCTGTTCACGACGGTAGTGTAAGTAGATACACATCATTTTACAAGGCTTCAAACATTTGGGGCCAGCTGTCCTTCCCGTGGGCCACTCAGCCTGTCCCATCCATGTAGTGAAATGAATCACATCAGCATTTTTAAACTGCTGCTCTATTATTTGTCATTGATCCTAGTCGAGTGCCCACCAGGGAAGCAACACAAAATAATTCATTGTACAGAGAACTCGGCACATCCTGGAAAAGTCAGAAGTACCACTGGCTCCTGGGGAAACTGAGGCACAGACAGCCAGTGGGCGAACCAATTAATTGTTCTTCCAAACATCTCACATTCTGCCAAAAAAGAGTGAGCACATCACCCCACATGACCCAGCCTGTCTTCTTGAATATTCTCCTAGCCCTTCAGGTTCAACACTTTCTGGCTGTCTCTGATTTCCTTCTATTCTTCTGTACCTCCCTCCTGCATGGTCAGTTAACAAAACCCATCTGGTCCCCCTTCACATGTTTTGATGCTCCCTGATTTTTTTATATACCATCTGAATCTACCTTCTCTAGATTCCCATTGCTTTTTGGGTAGACCTAACCCACCTGATAGTTTAGAACTGGTAGACCAGTTCTCCGGTGAAATCCATATCTACCTGCTTTACTTCAGTGAAGGGTGTCCACCAAGAGATATGTGTATCTGGAAACTGTGGGTGTGACTTTGTTTGGAAAAAGTTTCTTTGAAAGTGTGATCTTCCTAAGGCTCTTGAGATGAGACCCTCCTGGAATAGGGTGGGCCCTAAATCCAATAACAGGCCTTTTTGAGAAGAGAAGAGAGGAGAACATGTTAGGAGGTTGTGTGAAGACCCACGTGAAGATGAAGGCAGAGATGTGTGTGATGTGGCCACAAGTTAGGGAATACCTGAAGCCACTTGAAGGTGGAAGAGGTGAGGAAGGATTCTCCTCTGGAGCCTTCAGAGGGAACACAGTTCTGCCCACACCTTGGTTTTAGACTTCTGGGCTCTAGAACTGTGGAAGAATACATTTATGTTGTTTTAAGCCACCTGTTCGTGGTAATTTGTGATGGCATCTGTGGGAAACCAACACAAGGATGTCTAACCTGTCCCAAGGGATAGAAAATAAATTAGACCCAAATCTAAATCAAGGGAAAACAATTGGTGCCATGATAAAAAACAAATAAACAAACACAACAAAAACAGCAACAACAAAATGTATGTTCTAGAAGGAAAAAGATGGACATAACTCGTTAAATCTTTCAGTGAGAAGGTAGCCACAGGCATCTTCCCTAAAGTGGTGAATGAGGATGAATAGTATTTGTCAGATGAGAGGTGAGCTGAGAGGTGGAGAGGGAGGTGGAGCAACCTATTTTGAGAGCTAAAGACACCTGCTTTGATTTTTCTGGTCATTCCCCTCAAATTTCTCACCTTTTCCTTCCTGTGCTCCCAGCTGTACCCAACATGGTGGGTGCAGCCTGACTGGCACAGAAAAAACACTTTCATTTATTCTGCTGTAAAACTACACTTCTTTATTTTAATGTTTATTTATTTTTGAGCGGGGGTGGGGGGCGCATAAGCAGAGGAGGGGCAGAGAGAGATGGAGACACAGAATCCAATGCAGTCTCCAGGCTCTGAGCTGTCAGCACAGAGCCCAACACGGGGCTCAAACCCAAGAACCATGAGATCATGATCTGAGCCAAAGTTGGACACTTAACCATCTGACCACCCAGATGCCCCAGTGAAACTACACTTTTGTTCATGAACTTGCAGATCAAGTTCAGCTTTTGCAGAAGCTTCTAATTCTAAACACTTACAGTGAACTTTCAGGCTTCTGAGAAATCACGGAAATTGCTCTTAAGCTGTAATTGTCCTTCAATGACTTTTGCAGTGGGATTGTTGACTCCAAGGTCATGAATGATAATAATGAATACACTACAATTATAATGATAGTAATGACAGCTCAAAATTTATGTAAGATTTGCTGGTTATCGTTTGGAATTTCACGCATATTAATCCATGGAATCCTCATGACATCCTGTGAGAACAGTCCTATTCTATCCTCAGCTCTGTTAGATTTCTTCATCTTGTGTTCAACTCATGCTCTATCTCCTCAGGAACTGAAGCATGTCGGGCTCCTGAGGAGATCAACTAAAATGTAATCATGCAGGAATTGAGCTCCTGAGATCAGCCCCCAATGAAGGAAAGAAACAGAATAACATTGGAAGAAGGAGATGGTGGGCTGTGCTCTGAGGCTGGTATCATGGCCCTTCACCACTGTCCTGGGCTGTGGTGGGAGGTCTGGGGCTTTTGTGCCCCTGGGTGGACAGTCAGTGGATGAGGGCTGTCCCAGGTAAGGCAAATCCAACCAAAGCAATTCACAAAGAAGGTTGAGGGAGGACCTAGGTGTAGACTCACAAAGTCTAGTACAAAACAACACTGGATTCTGACTCTTTCGTGAATCTGAGGCCTCAAAGTCAAATTGGGCCTTGGCTGTATATTTTCAGTAAGAGAGAAGAGAAATTTCCAGGAAGGATAGGAACAAAGCAGAATGATTCTGAGGGAGGTTGTCCCCAGGGAAGGAGACTATCAGGTCAGAGAAGTGCTAATCTCCACAGAAGTAATGTGGCGTGGATGCAAAGTCGAGAGCACATGCTTGAACCTGATCTGGATTTGAATCTGGCTCTGCCAACCAACTAAGTCATAATTTATCTCATCATCCCCATTTTACACACAAAGAAGGACAGAATTACAGTATCTTCCTCATATATCGACTGCATGTTAGTGGTCATTTTTCTTTTTTTTTCTTTTTTATTTTTCTTTTTTTAAAAAATGTTAATGTTTATTTAGTTCTGAGAGACAGAGTGTGAGCAAGGGAAAGACAGAGAGAGAGGGAGTCACAGAACTCGAAGCAGGCTCCAGGCTCTGAGCTGTCAGCACAGAGCCCAATGCAGGGCTCGAACCCACAAGCCATGAGACCATGACCTGAATCAAAGTTGGCCACTTAACCGACTGAGCCACCCAAGCGCCCCTCATTTTTCTTATCGAGGACCTGATTCTTGCTCAGAATGGCTAAGGAATACCAGAGGTGGATAGCCAGTAGCATCAAGAAGGGCAACTGACAATTAAAATATTTCACTCAAGACAAAAGTATGAGTTGCTTCATTAGAGAGATGTAAATCTATAGTCGTGGGATTAAATACTACCTCCTTTGTTTGTCTGACCATGGGTTGTTTCTTTTTTGGTTTTCTGATTTTTTTTTTTTTTTTTTTTTTGGAGAACAACCAGCATGTGATTATTAGTTCATAATAGCTGAGGATACCCACATAGAGTGGTATCTTCAGGAGACTGAGAAGTGTCAGCTAGAAAAACTAGAGAAACTACTGCTGATAGGGACTTTACACAGAGTAAAATTAAGCTATTTAATTATTTTGGCCTTTTTCCCAGCTGTTGGTTTTGGGTGCTTAGATGCCCTGGGTGGTCATTCATGAGGATCTGATCTATGCAGCAACTGCTTCCTTGGTAGTGAGTTAATTGCCCAATATTTTCCCAGGTAAATAGAATATTGGATTCCAACACGTCGTTTTTGTTAGGAGGAAATTCAACTCCATTACCTAATCCAACACCTCATAGGCATCAGAGGTTATGTCACTGGACTTTAGAATTTTCTTCCTGTGTCTGGTGAATGGCTTTGAATGCTTCAGTGAAGTTTTGCAAAGCATGTAGTTGAAGAGCAGGTCATGTCTGTCAGTGTGATATGATCTCCTTGGCCAACTCAATTTCTGCCACTCTACCTCCAGGTATAAGATGTTTGTTCCTCAGGAGAACTTTGAAAATATTGACTAACCACAACCTACTACTTTTCCTATGTCAACATCAAGTTGACTGTGGAGCCCTGGAGTACTTCTGTATAAATAGTACTGTTGTTTTTTTCTCAGCCTCTGAGAGATGAACACCATACAATGGCGTGGGTCTTCAACAACAGGAGAAGTCCATCTAGAAAGGGTAGTTGTTTTATAGGGTCTCCTAGGATCGCAGTTTGACTCCAGCCCAACCAACATAACCTCATATTCATTTGCACAGTCCTGTAAGAGCCATGACCTCCACCGTGCTATGTGTTACTCTTACTTTGTACCAGCACGACTGTGAACTTCAGTTTATGTGCCCATAAGATTTCCTTCTCTTGTATGTAATCCATGAGGTTTTCTACTCCCTTATAAAATCTGTAGGATTTTTTTCTTCCTTACAAATCCACAGGATCATTTTTTCTCCTGTACAATTTATCAGTTCTTCTACAATGATCAGTTATGTTCCCTTAGTTTCTGTTATCAAGCCCTCAGAAAGATGAGAAGACCCTTGCTATGTTAGCATCTTTAGAGATGTTACATTACTTTCTGTTTCCATCTCAAAAAACGTGCCATACAGTTTTTAATCTATTAGTTATCTATTATTATGTATCAATACTATCACAAACTTAGCAGGTTAATCAACACATGTTTATTATCTTACAGTTTTTGTGGATCAGAAATAGGCATAGCCTTACTAGGTTCTTTGTTTTAGGGTCTTTTTTGAGGCCTCAGTCAAGGGGTCGACCAGCATTGGAAAGCTCAACTGCTCAATTGATAGTTGGCAGGAGTCAATTTCTTGTGGCCTGTTGGGTCGAGGGCCTCAGTTCCTTGATGTCTGTTGGCTGGAGGCTGACCTCAGTTCCTTGCCATGTAGACCTCCCTAACATGCTGCTGGCTTCATCAAACCGTGCCAACCAAGAGGACAGAGGAAGTCATAATCTTAGGTAACACAGTCGAAGTGACAGCCCATTCCCAACTGTTTCCAAACAGCCACATGCTTTGCTCACACTCCAGAGGTGGGAGTTATATAGGGAGGAAGGTGAGTACCAGGAGACAGATGATTGGGGGGGCATCATAGTATCTGTCTGCCACACATAATGCCCACTCAAGGTGGAACGATGAGTAAGGATGACACGTCAGTAACATCTAGAAGAGTTTTTGCAAACCTACAAACCAGATCAGCTCGAATCTGCAGCCTATTTTATAACTTCCTATGACCTCTGAAAATGTCAGGCCAATTTCTGAAAGTTATTCAGCTAATTACAGAAAGCTTCAGCCAAGACAAGAATAAACTGGTTCTCCAACTCTTTAGCGCATGAGAGGCCATTGCAGTAGCTTTTGCAGCAGGATGCGTTACTTCTAAGTCCCTTAAAATAGTCCCCACATCAGTTGTCACAAACTACTTCTCCAGGTGATTGATGCCCATTTTGTTTCCTCTGCTTGGTCCCTAAGCTGTGTGGGTGGTATGTGCAAACTTGCCTCAAATAATATATTCCTGTGCACAGTTCCTTCTAAACCTGGGAGATGCTCTTCTTGAGCATCTGGAAAAGCCCCATTTCTTGGGGACTTGATGTGCCATAGCCTTGATGCTGGATATCATTTGTGTGCTTCACTGCTGAACCTGGAAAGGCAGGTGCAGCTTTTTTTTTTAAAGTTTGAAGTTGAATATATTTACATAGGATTTATACTCTCAAGCTCATGAAACCCATCATTCATCATCCTCGGATATCTTACACTTTTCTATACGCTCACTGGCCCCTGGAGATTTTGAGCTAGTGACTCTTTCCAGAGGAATTTGAGAGGGAAGTCCATTCAATAATGAGTTGACTACAAAGAGATGCTTCAATGGCCATCCCTCATCTATTCATATCTTTATAATGGTTAATTTGATGTGTCAACTTGGATAGACTACTATGCTCAGTGGCCTGGTCAAACACCAGCCTAGATTTTGTTAAGAAGGTATTTATTTCATGTGATTAACATTTAAATCAGTGGACTTTGAGTAAAGTGGAGGATTCCCTACGGTATGGGTGGGCCTCACCCAATCAGTTGAAGGCCTTACAGGCCAAGGCGGAGGTTACTTGAAGAAGAAGGAATCCTGCCTCAAGACTTCAACATGGAAACCCTGCCTGAGTTTCCAGCCTCTGACCTGCAGAATTTGGATCCATGATCGCAACACAACTCTTCTACGAGTCTCCAGTCTGCTGGCCTGCCCTGTAGCTTTTGGACTTGCCAGCTCCCACAATCGCGTGGGCCAAGAGCTTAAAATAAATCTCCCTCTGCATCTACGTATGTATTCTTTTGGTTCTCTTCTCTGGAGAGCCCTGACTAATACACTTCTCAGGCATGCAGTCGTGGAGAACTACCTTGCAACAGAGAGGGAAGGAAGGAAATGTAATTAACAGGTAGTAATCACCTACCATGTGCCAGATGCCCTACTGGGTGATCTAATTTAATCCTCACAACAGACCTTCCAATTAGATGAGGGCAACTCATGCTGTTCTCACTGTACAGATGATAAAATGAAGACTCGGGGCTCCAGTCAACGAGGCTCCATAGCTGGACAGGTCTTGGTATAAAACCCGTTCCTTCACAAAATGGACTCTGCATGTAATAGACTCCACTGTATGCCACGGCGAGTGTCTGATGAACAGGGAAGGATAAAGGAGCCTTGTAGGGCTCAGCAAAGCTTGGAGCTGGTTTCAGCGGAGGAGGTCTGAGGGTGGGGGTGGGGGCCCTGGGAGAAGGTTTTGTCATGGTGCCATGGCCCCTGCTGTGGGATGTTCTCTTTCCCTTGCTGCTTGGGGTTTGAGCTGCCATGGAAGACGCAACGGGAGCCTTTGTCTATGGGACATGGCCTAATCCCCCATCTGGATTGCTGCAGTGAGACCACATCTAGATACCCCATAGGAAACTACATTTGTTGGGAGGCAGACACTGCTGCCTAGGCGTGATTTCAGTCCTGCTCAGAGACAGGAATACAAAGTACTCCCTGAGTGTCTGCACACCAGCAGATCACACTCCCAAGGACTCTGAGGCTGTGCCCTCCTTGCCTGACACAACACGGACAGCAGAAGGAGGGGGAGTGGCCTGAATATAGGACAGGCTCATATTCTGAAGCAGCTTCAGGGTTTTTTTTTTTTTTTTAATGCTTATTTTTTGAGAGAGAGAGAGAGAGAGAGAGCATGAGCATGGGAGAGGCAGAGAGAGAGAGAGGGAGACACAGAATCCGAGGCAGGCTCCAGGCTCCAAGCTGTCAGCACAGAGCTGGATGTGGAGCCCGAATTCAAGAACCATGAGATCAAGACCTGAGCCGAAGCTGGAAGCTTAACTGACTGAGCCCCCAGGCGCCCCTTCCTATCTTTGTTACTCCTAACTTGAATGGGTACACAGTTTCAGAGTACACCTGGCTCTGACCCGATTTTCCTTTTTGTTCACAGCTTTGGCTGCTGTGTGTTGGATTTGTACCTAACCAGGAGGTAGCCCCTTTCTGAAACTTCTTCAAGCTCCTGGGATCTGCTTGGGCAGCACTCTGCACTCCAGATCCCCCTGAGTCAGAAAGAGGCTCTGGGTTCTCTGTTGAAATGGATCTGGCCCGGGTTTTCAGGGATCGCCCCCTACATGGTCCTCACTGGTGTGAACATCTCCCACCAAAACTCTGCCTTCCTGTCACCTCCTCACCCAGAATAGCAGCAGAGGAAATATTTGTGCATGAGAAGATGTCTAGATGGAGGCAAGACTCCCTTGAAGGAATTACTAATTCTTGTTTAGTAAGGCAGAAAATGGGACGTGGAATATTCCGGAAGAGACCAGCTCTGCCAATGGGTTGCAGATGCAGAGTGGAGGGTGGGGTCTGAATTTAACATCTTCCTTTTCCAGAGTTTTAGCCTCCATGGTTCCCTTAAGCATGATGCTCAGTGGAAAGGTAGATATCATCTCCTCAAAACTGCTAAGCTTACAGATGAGGAAACGTGGCCCCAGAGAAGCGGTGTGGCCTGCCAGAGTTAACCAGATGCTGATGGAGAAGGTTTGGGCGTAGATCCTGGCTCCACCTGTGGTACTGAAGGTCTTTTTCATTTGGCCTTGGCTTCCCGAGTGTTTATCTTCTAATTAGACCTCTTTGTGTGCCTTGTAAATACTTTATCCTCATTTTCTTTTTAATCTTCTTGAGGCGAGAAAGACAAAGAAAGATAATCTAATTTAGCACCTAAGACAGTAATCCTGAATCCTTTATGTCCACTTTTCAAGAAACCCCACAAAACTTTATTCCATTTTTGCTGGGGTTTTTTTGTTTAAATTTTGATTCAGGAAAGGGAAGCAAATGAACCAAGAAAAATAGGAGTCTTACAGATCATCTTTTCAAATGCTTTCATTCCATCTTTTTTTTTTTTTTTTTTTTCTGTCTCGACCATCAGGGGATGGAGCTTCTAATAGACCATCAGGGTATGTAATGAGCAAATACAATAACAACAGTGAATTACCCTTTTTTGTACATCCAAATATGTGTTCATAGTGGAATTTAATTTATAGATGGGTATGCCTGAGAGATTCTGGATGTGGATAGAAAATGACACATAAAAAGCAATATGTGTATTTATCAAAAATAATCCCTCAAAACAAGTGCTTGATCTGTGCCTGGTTAGCACACACCCAATAAAAACCCAAGAGTTAAAGGGGACATAACTGGCTTTGTGGGTCTGCAGGGATGCCACGGAGGGGCCTCATCCTAAGAGGGCAGGAGGGGCTTCTAGAGAATGAGACCTCTCAAGATAACATCCTTTCCTCCATCTCCTGGCCCAACCAGCCTGTTCTGACTCCAGAAGATCTGAAGGAAGGAAGGGAAATCAAAACAGGAAAGGGGGGGAAAAAGGAAAGGGGAAAGATTCTAAAATATGCCAGCTCCTGGGCTCAGCCTCTCTCTCCCTTCTGTGGGAATCTGTAGTGCCTTTGGCAGAAATGATTTTACTCAGTCACACCTCTGCGGTGTCCTGAACACAGCCCATGGTCTCCCTGACACTTTCCACTGCTCACTCTCTGCGGTTCCCACTTTGCACCCTAATGGCGGCCATCAGGAGCAATTGGCTTGTCGCTGCCTGGGGCTGGTTGAGTACATTGTGAGAAGTAAAGGAGATAATGCCTGCAAAATACATACAACAGAGCTTGAAATATAATACATCCTCAATAAACATTAGATTTTAAGTTTATTCTGAGAGAGAGAAAGAGAGAGAGAGGGAGGGAGGGAGCGAGAAAGTGCAAGTATGTGTGTGTTTGAGAGCAGGGTAGGGGTAGAGAGCGTGAGAGAGAGAGAATCCCATGCAGGCTGTTGAGACCCGGACATGGGACTTGAATCCACAAACCGTGAGATCGTGACCTGAGCCAAAATCAAGAGTCGGACCCTCAACCGACTGAGCCATCCAGGCGCCCCATCAATAAACATTTGAGCTGGAAATCTTTATCAGAATTAATCCAACAATACTCTTAGTGTATAGTATGGGCCAAGAGTTGTCCTCAGTGCTGGGGATAGGTCAGCAGACACAGCTAAGATTTTGACCTCCCCTAGAACAGAGCACGAAAGGCTCTCCGTCCTGGGGAGAGAGAAGGTAAGCAATCACAACAGGTAGGAAGATGCATGGGCAGGTAATGGGGTGGCCGAGGTGGGCCTTGCTGAGGTGAGAGCCCGGAGCAGGAACTGGGGAGTCAGCTGCAGGGGATTTGGAGGAAGAGCATCGTGGCCCAGGGAGAGAGGGAGTGAAAGCCTGAAGGCGGCAATGTGGCCAAGCAGTTGGGTCAAGGTGAAGAGGCCAGCATGGCTGAACAGGAGTGAGTGCAAGGATGGACTGGGAAGACCACCAGGGAGTGCCCTCCGGTGGATGAGTGAGGGCAGATGGGTGAGGCTCTAGTCACTGAGAGATCTCAGGCTTAAGCTCCAAGAAAAGTGAAGCCATGGCAAGGTCTCAGACAGAAGAACATAGTGATGTTAAATATGTTTCCAAAGGCATTCTCTGATCACTGGGTGGAGAGTAGAGGTGATGAGGGAGCAAAGGGCAAGCTGAGGGCAAGCTAACACCCACCCCTCCCCACAGGTGGGCTGTGTGTGACATTCCTCAGGCACTCCCGGAGGCTGCCCAAGAACAAAGGAAAGGGAAAAACAAAAGGTTAAAAATCACAGTCCTGCATGACAGGAGTGTGCATCAGTTTGCACCTGTCTTAGCAAGGATTTACAAGAAAAAAGGCAATCTTCGGAAACCTATAGACTCAATTTCCTGGAGACCTAACACCACCCTCCTCTCCATAGGATGGAAAATCTTACATAACCAGTCATTTGTCACAACCCTGGTGCAGCTCTTTCCCTCTGTGCTTTAATAAAACCACTTTTTTTGCACCGAAGACATTTCAAGAATTCTTTCTTAGCCATTGGCTCTGAACCCCAACCCCCTAAACCACATCAGAGGGGAGATTAGGTAGGAGGAGGGAGACTTCTGGGGAAGCTATTGCGGACAGGAACTGATACTGGCTGAGACTTGGGACCATGGGGGCCCCAGGGCAGTAGGGGACCAGGGAGGGGTCATTACCCTCGGAGGGATGGCTGAGACCGTGGCATTCTCTCCTAACACCTCTCCCAACCCCATCCAGAATTAATCTCTCCTTAATGCTGGTTCCCCTGGAAACCATTCAAAGAGCAAGCTTTCCCAGCATTTCATGTTTTTCCCTATTCCACTTTGCATTGTTGTTCTAACTACTTGACTTCATCCTTGATGGGCCTGGTAGAGATATTCTGTTCCTCTGCTCTGGAGCAAAGAGCAAGCCGTGGGTAGGATTCCAGAGGATGGGGAGGGGGGTGCTTTCCATGGTGCTGGAGCGAATTCACAGGGCACAGTGGAGCTGATTATTAACCGTGGCAGGAATCTGAGAGCCAGTTGTTAAATGACTTGTTAAAAATTAAATTATATAAAATTACAAAGGAATAAATTATAGTAAAAACAAAGGTAACACTCAGAACACATGCCTTCCTAATTTTACTACATTTGCTGTCACCTGTGGTTTGATGCTACTCATGTCTATTGTATCCGTGGGGTGGGGGGTGGAGGAGGGACATGTACATTCTTCCCAGCTCTGCCTTTAGCGACATCAAGTCAGTTTTGACTTTGGCCACCATGGGAGCATTTACACCACTGAACTTGGCACATGGTACAAGTTAGGGTTTGCTCACTGCTTTGTTGATGGACGCGCTTAAGAAAATGATGGGGGATGGTCAATAAAGCAGGTTTAATGTAAAAGTGGGTCATGTCTGTAGCCATAACATTGTAAATAACACCAAAACGGAGGAGGTATTTTTTTTTCGATATTCCAAACAGTTTTCCTACCCAGCCAAGAAGTTGCTCACAGCACTGAGAAACAAGCGAAGCTCTGGCAGACTTCTTTGTCGTTTCCCTTCTGTTTTACTCGTGAATGTAAAGGAAAATTTCAGTCAATATGGATGTTAGAACTGTGCTCATTTGTCAACTGCAACCATGGGTTGGTTAGGGATGTAAGCGTTGGACAAAAATCAGTGAAATCATCCTGTGAGAATCAATTGGCTCTATGGAAATTTACAATAAGGAGTACTGTATATTTCACTCCCACCCTATGTATCAGTAAAATGTATAGCAAACTGTGTGCATTTATATGCACTCCCCGCTCACCCCAGGCTTTGGGGAGCTGTTTGTTAAACGTTTACTGAAATTTACCAGAACGATAACTGTTTACAGTGTCCTATGACAGAATGAGCTCAGCCTCCTGCCAGAAATAGCTGGTATATAGCACACCTGTGATTAGACTCCGGGTTTCTGGCCAGGGGCAACGATTAGACTGCTGTAAACCACATGTTTCTTATCTCTAAAGTGGCAACAATAATAACGTCTCAGTAGATGTGATGTGAGGCTCTGCGCCCAGTAAAAAGTTAATTCTATTCTCCTTTCAAGTATAGGAGCACAAAAGGAACAAAATCCCAGAGAATGGTGCTGCCTTCCTCCCCTCCAGGTCCCAGAGTGTATGTAAATCAGTGGGCCTCCTGTCCCCTCCCAAATATGCTAATGACTTCACTACTAGTTTTTCCTGTTCTTTGGATCAGGGCATCTATTTATAGCTGGAGGAGCTGTAAGCCCAGGGCGGTTCTAAGTTCAAATATCCTTTTCTCTCTCTCCTCCTGGAAAAGAATCTTTGTCAACAAAATTGGTGTGAGAGAAAGAGAACAGACCCACACACCCCCTCCTGAACTATAACGTGATGAGTAATGATAAGGTGTGGGCTTCTCATCAATAGCACTGCAAACTGCTGGAAGACAGAGGGTCCTCCTCATTCGAAATTACTTTCGTAGTCCCTTTCTGTTCTAAGTGCTTGTAGGTACCCAAACTCTCCAGTAAGTTAAACTTATTAGATAATACTTAACGTTTGCTCAGAGCGTCAAAGACAAAGCCTTAAGTGATTTATGAGCCAAGATAACTGTCTGAAGCCTAAGGCTTGATTTCTTGGTAACCTCTGCCTTCCCTTTACCATACAGCCAGAAAAAGAGAATGGCAAAAGAACAATGACTTTCTTACAACCCCCAGCAAGGCTCTCTTTGTGGTCTGAACCCTTCACATCTCTTCCACTCTGTGTGCACTCAGGAGTGAAAGAACAGCTTTTGTTTTTGTTTTTGTTTGTTTTTGTTTGTGTTCCTGGGCTGTGAGGACTCAGTGAGCAGGGAAAAGGGTGAGTGGAGTATGGTCCCCGGGTTAGAATCACTGGCCTTTTAGTCGTGAAGGAAAGAGCAAATGAGCCGTCACAAAATTTTCTTAAAAATGTAAAAGTGGATTTACCATATGACCTAGCAATTCCACACTTAGGGATCTACCTGAGAGAAGTGAAGACAGAGCCACAGAAAGACTTGCCCAGGAGTGATTCTAGTAGTGTTATTTCTAAGAGTCCAAGAACTGAAAACAAGCTTGATGTACAATAACTGGTGGATAGATAGACGACATGTGGTATATTCATGCAATGGGATGGGTACTATTTAGCAATCAAAAGGAATGAGCTAGTTCTGATGCTACAACTTGGACAAACTTCAAAAACATGGCCAAGTGCAAGGAGCAGGCCCAGGAGACCCCATAGTCTATGATCTATCCACAAGCCCAGAAAAGGCCAACTCCAGATAGAGAAGATTAGTGGTTGCCAGGGGCAGAGGGTGGGAGCTGGGCCCTGGGAAGAGCAGTAAAAGAGGAAGTGAGATGTAATTGAGATGATGGAAATGTTCTAAAACTGATTCATGGTGATAGCAACTTGCTAAATTTACGATAACAGAAAATTGAATTGTATATTTGAAATGTGTGAATTACGTGACATGTAATATACGGCTAGAAGAGTTTATTTAAGAGAGGGTTCAGGAGGCACGCCTGGGTGGCTTAGTCGGTTAAGCGTCCGACTTTCGCTTAGGTCATGATCTCGCGCTTCGTGGGTTCGAGCCCCGCGTCGGGCTCTGTGCTGACTGCCAGCTCAGAGCCTGGAGCCTATTTCAGAGTCTGTGTCTCCCTCTCTCTCTGACCATCCCTTGCTCACTCTGTCTCTCTCTCTCTACTAGAAATAAATAAAAATATTAAAAAAAAAGATAGGGTTCAGGAGGGGCACGGGGGGGGTGGGGCTCAGTCAGTTGAGTGTCAGACTCTTAATTTCAGCTCAGGTCTTGATCTCTCGGCTTGTGGGTTCAAGTCCAGCACTGGCTGTGCGGAGCCTGCTTGGGATTCTCTCTTTCTGCCTCTCCCATGTATTCTCTCTCTCAAACTAGATAAATAAATTTAAAAAGAAGAGGGTTCAGTAGAAAATTACATATTGGCAACATCCTTCAGCTTTGATCAGCCATCAGTGAAGGTCCCAGGCTGTATCCTTACCCACAGAAAAGTGAGCAGTGAGTAGCTCTGAGCAGACCCTCACCTGGGCTGAGCCTCCAGAAGGAAGGAAGGGATCAGTCCTTCTGGAGCTGTTCCTATAGATGGCCGAGCACCCATGGACCAAGCCCCGCAATTCATTCTAACAACACCCAGCTCTCCCCGAAGGTAGTTGCTCAGAGCCTTTTCATGATAAATTAAAATTAAGCACACTGGTCACCTGTTAGGAAAGTCAACTCACTCTGGTTTTAGGAACTTTGTGTTTTTAAACTGGCCGGACTTCTGAGCTGCCACCAGCAAACCGGGGATAGACATTAGCAGGAGACAGATGGAGTCTGAGACTGTGTTTGGGTAATAACAATGTGGTCAATACCTTGTTGGAAATAAAATTAAATGTTATGAGCTACCATCCTTCTCAATGCACCTTGGCCGCTCTGCGTGTGACAATGACCTCACTGATTGGTTGTTAGAATTAGCTTTACTTCTGTAGGAAAGAGAGGCGAGAATGCATGCGCGTGTGTGTGTGTGTGTGTGTGTGTGTGTATGTGTGTGTAGGGGGTTTAGGGTGTGGAATGCGTCCAGAATAGGAAATAAAAAATGGGCATACACACACCAGTAGTCTGAGAGGATTACCTGAGACTGTAAAACACACAACACATGGCTGTGTTAAACACGTTTTTATTTGTTTGTGCTTTGATCTTTGTTTTTTTGAGGGTCGTAGAAATATATACCTTTTTAAAAAATGTTTTCTAATGTTTATTTTTGAGAGACAGAGACAGAGCGTGAAGGGGGGAGGGGCAGAGAGAGAGGGAGACATGGAATCTGAAGCAGACTCCAGGCTCTGAGCTGTCAGCACAGAGCCCAACGCGGGGCTCAAACCCATAGGCCATGAGATCATGACTTGAGCCGACACTTAACCAACTGAGCCACCCAGGCGCCCTGTGCTCTCATGGATACTAAATGGTAAGAGAAGAAGGAGCCTAAACCAGTAGCCTTGATTTTCTTACACAAGAAGGTGAGAAATCTGTAGCCTGGACACATCTTCCCCTTGGTCTTCACGCCCAAGTGGGAAATTCTGTGTATCGGGGCACAGGAAGAGAACAGAGCATGCCCCTTGTTCTTATATCTACCCCCTTGTATCACAACCTTAGAGCTCACATAGCCTCACATGAAAAGGAGAGACCTGAAGACCAGAAACACAGAGCCATGTACCCTAGTCCCACAGCCAGGCAATATAGCCTGAGATACCTCTGCTCCTGTGAGGCACCATTTTATTAGGAATCTGTGCCTTTCTTGGGGGTGGGGGGCAATTACTTTCTCCTTTTCAGCGAGTTTTTGGTACCCAGATTGTCTATGTTAACACCTTCCATAAAGTCTCCTCACTCAGGCACTGACGTAACCATCAAAGAATTGTCATTAATTATATGTGGAGCTACTGGGCTGGGCCCTCTCTGACTTTGATGTTTGTCCCCTTTCACTTTCCCATGAAGGCACCATCAACTCCACCCCTGGTGTGTAGCATGTCAAAGCCATGGGCTTTCTCCTGCTCCCCCCACACTCAGCGAGTAACTCTTACCTGCCTTTCAAAACCGAGATTCGCGTCTGCCTCTATGAGTGTGTCTTGTCTGCCTGGCCTGGTAGGTGGTCCGTCGCCTGGTTCTCCTGGTGCTCTGCGCTTACTTCCCTTACAATGTTCACCATATTAAGCTGTAAACCCCAGCTTGCTTGCCTGTCTGTCCCTTGAGGCAGCGTAGAAACATCTCGGAGGGGTCGGAATGGGAGCAGCACATCTCAAAATGGGGAGACGCTGAGGACAGGGACCTCTCTTGTCTGGCTTCTCATTTCTAGCCCCAAGCACAGTTACTGGTAGATGATTGATATGTATGCTACATTTGTGGAATAAGGAATGGATGAATAAGCCTATAACTAAATATGAGAAAGCTGAGTGTCATTTTAGGGCCTGTTGAGTTGAAGGTATAATCTTTGCGAGGGCGAATTGCTGCCAGAAACGTGCCACATGCCTAAAGTGAGCCACATCCAGCTGAGACCCACAAATGTTAGCCACTGGAATCTCTAGCCCTTGAATTCATTCTGTCCTCAGATTCCATAAACTAATGTCAGATTCATTGTGATTATTCTGGCGTCTCCAGGAAGATATTAAGAACAAAGCATCAAGAAAAAGATGATGCTTGTCTTAAAGAGCAAAGGACAGCTCACTTTCCAGGTGAGGTCTGGGGCCCGTGGCTTCTCCGTGAGCTTCTTTTGTGAGAAGCGAACAAATTTCTCGATGGCGGCCCGTTGTCCCTTGACTAGACTCTGGGGCTCTGCAGGTAAAGCGATGAACAATTGTAAGGGTAATTGAACACTTCACAAATTTTCACAGCGGATCAGCACTGAGCCATTTATCCTAGGTGTTTCTGTGAGTGAGATGCTGAGAAAATGCACACCGTTAAATGGTTCTCAAATCACTCTTTCATCTGGGCCAAACAGGACCTGGAGTTTGCCATCTAGATCATAAAAGCAGGTGGTTTGGGAACAATAGCTGCTTAGAGGCTAAACAACAAAAAAAGTTTTTAGCTTGGAAATTTGAGTCCTTGCATTTTAGGCATTGAAAGATTTCAAAGAGTAGAAAATACATAAATGCCTGTGGGCTCTCCCTCTTTGTCTGGAAAATGCCATATAAACTGTTAAGAGGTAGAGTCAGCCTGGAACCCAGGCTGGTAAGAAGTATTATTTCCACTCTACAGTTGGGGAAGTTGAGGCTCATAGTCATGCAACTTACGAGGAGTGGTGCTGGGAAGCAAGCCTGACTTCAAGCCCCAAGTCTTCTCCAGATGTATTTGCTGTTTTGTTCAGTCTTGGGCTCCTCTTTTCCTTCTTGTGGGGCTCACAGGTCACTAGGTGTGACTGGTCATGTGCTGAGGCTCCACGGGGAGGGTCTTCGCATCATCCTTGGTTGAAATGGTGTGGGACAGAAAGGGACTTCACACCACAGCAAAGACGTCTCCATCACCCTGCTGGCTCTTTATTGAGAAAGAGCATGACTTTGGTATCAACAGCCCTCCTCATGGTTTGGTGGAGGGAGCCTCAGGACAAACGCATAAAAAAATCTCTACTATGAAATTCTCTATTTTAAGTGTACAACTCAATGGTTTTTATTATGTAAGTCATACCTTATCAGAGTTGTTAAAATGTTATTTAAAAGTTACATACTGAGGCACCTGGGTGGCTCAATTGGTTAAGGGTCTGACTTTGGCTTAGGTCATGATCTCATGGTTCGTGGGTTCGAGCCCTGTGTCAGGCTCTGTGCTGACAGCTCAGAGCTTGGAGCCTGTTTCAGATTCTGTATCTCCCTTGTTCTCTGACTCTCCCCTGCTCATGCTCTCTCTCTCTTTCTCTCTCTCTCTCTCTCTCTCTCTCTCTCTCAGAAATAAATAAAACATTAAAAAAAGTTACATACACTATATAAAGATATATAGATTTATTGAGAAGATACATAGTATATATAATTCTCATCCCAGGAAATCCACAATGGACCCTCCTTAACTCAACTGATTCGTTTAATGAATTGAGTTAATAAGAGACTTAGGAAGTCCCTCTATAGGTTTTAGAGATTAAGTCCTGGGTTAGAGACGGTTAACAAACTATTGGCCCCAAGGCCCAGAGGGTAAAAAAAATCAGAGAAGCACCCCATCACAGGAAGTCCCTTTAATAAAGTTTTGCTCTTTTTTCCTGTCTACACATATTTGTTGAGCATCTCATCAGCACCTCTGGATCGCGTAATATAGCCATGAGAGCAAGAAATTGGACTTCCTGGGGTCCAGTTTCAGCCCCTAGCCTTGTATTTGTGTGGGCTTAGGAAAGGTCAGTGCACATGTCTGAGCATTGGGTTCCTCATCTGTTCATCAGGTGTGGCACCAGCCCCTACTTCACTGGACATTGAAAGGACCCAATAAGACAGTGCCTCCCATATTCTAAGCACTCAGTGGATTCTGGATATTTCTAAGTGTCAGACACACAGCAATACAATACTTACAAACTTTGTGCAGTGGCTTCTAGTGACTCAGTTTAGTGGGGGGATTTGGATGAAAGAATAAAGAATTCCAATTCAGGACAGAGAAGTCTAGACATACAGGGTAAGAAGGTAGACAGTGAAGAGGGGGAGGAAATAGGGAAACTATCACACTGAGCAAGATGTGTGTTTAACCTGAAATGTGGAGATGTGCGTGCCCCAGTGAGGGCGGCAACCCAGCATTTCGGATTGCCTTCTTTCCTCCCCATCCATAGGTGGAAAAGTAAATAGCTTGCATAGTTTAGGTTTATATCATTCAAACAATTCAGAGCATTAGCATTGGAGAGACATCGGACGGTGCTGGGACAGGAAAGCACTAATGTGCGGTGCTGGACCCTAATCTCAGACACGCTAAATAATAAACATTGCATGAGGAGAAGCAACCTAGTGTTGAGAGGTTTGGTTTAACCCATTGGGTAGACACAACATAATTTCTGCAGGACTTCTCAGCAGCTTTAATGTGCTAATAAGCATGAGAGAGGGTTTATCCTGCTCCCCATATTATTGGCTAAGGAACAACCCATTTTATTCTTCTAAAGAATCATGGTGACTGGTACTCAGAGGAACATACTTTGGGAAATGGTGATTCCATCTAAACTCCTTGTGTGGGCTGAGGAAACTGCCCTGTGGAGGGGGAGTGGCTAGCCCCATATGTCCAACCCATCTGGTGGCAAACCCAGGCCAGCCTCAAATCTTCCTCTGTCCAACTTCGTTGATTTCAGGGTGAAGAATCCAAGAAGAATGAATTGCAATAGTTTTACTGGGCGGGAGAGTAATCACCATCATAATATTGTGAATGTGAACGAGTTTTCATCCCAAAGCCTCAGGCACCAAGCTCCAAGATGCCTTTGACATGGAGATCTTGGAGGAGCCCTAAAACCACCCAAGACTTTTTAACAGACCAATCAACAGGGCCCTGGGGATATCTGACAGGATTTGAGGCTTGCTGTTACACAGAAACATTAACCAACATAATTGAAAGCAGGGCTGTCTTCCACCCTGGAGAGGGGTGTTCCGTGTTTAAAGGGGGAGAGCCGAGGCCAACTTGCCAGGCTGACTCCACTGTAAGGTTATTTGAACAATAATTCGTGTTTGCTTTTCTTGCTGCTTCTACACAGAGCTTGGGCTCATTCTCTCTTCCCAATTGATTGTTCCCCTTATTTGTTTAAATATGTTTTTAATGTTTTTATTTATTTTTGAGAGAGAGGAAGAGTGAGCAGGCGAGGGGCAGAGAGAAAGGGAGACACAGAATCCGAAGCAGGCTCCAGGCTCCTAGCTGTCTACCAAGAGCCCGACGCAGGGATCGCACTCACGAACCACATCTTGACTTGAGCTGAAGTGGGACACTTAACCGACTGAGCCACTCAGGCGCCCCAAACATTGTTTGTTCCCATTAGATCTAGTGACATTGTTTATGAACTTTGGAAATGAAGAATGCCAAGCATTTACTGTACTAAATGTGTGTGTGTCTGCATAATAGAGAGAGGGTCAGAGACAGAGAGGCAGAGGGGTGTGTGTGTGTGTGTGTGAGAGAGACACAGACAGACAGACAGATGGACAATCGGAGACAGGCATAGAGAGAAGCACCAAAACCAAGCCTTCTTTTGTTGGCACTATGCCCAGTGTGACCAGTCAAATGCCCACTGACATAGCCAAAGGCTAAGGTGGTGGGGTGGTTTCCTATCTGGAGCTGAGAAGGGTCATCTAGATTAGGAAAGGAAGCCTGCACTTGCAACCTTCTCTGTACCAGGCACTTTTGTTTCAGCTGCTCATTTAAATTAACCTTCGTGGGGGTATTTGGGCATTGGAATGATTACTCTCATCCTTGGTTTGGCCTTCATTCCAGCTGGCATGTGGTGGCGCCAATTTCACATCCAGATCTTTCTGCCTGGAACGCCTGTTTTCCACTGTGCAGCCACGGTCCCCCAGGGCCAGCTCTGCCTCATTCCCTCCCCTCCCAAGTCATGAGGAGATTGCCTCAGAGCCTCAGATCTCAACTTCTATGCCCATGATGTGAAGATTTCTCTGAGGGAAATGGTCTGATGATGATGGTGATGATGATTTTATGTCTAAGAAGCATAGAGTTTAAATAGCAAGTTCCTGCCTCCTCCTTTCTGCTCCTCACTCTCTCCTTCTTTCTCTTCTTTCCTCGTCACTGACCTGCATCAGTCCGTCTTTGTTTCCTCTGATTCTCTTGGGTAACCTTTCGTTTATTTATACAAAGTTCTTTCTTTCTCCAACAACTGGAGAGTCAGCCCCTCACCCTTCTCCCTCTCCTTTCCTTTTTTTGTAATTTGATTTTTGCATTTTTATTTATGTAACATTTTAATTACAAAGATAATGCATGGGCATTGAAGGAAATCGATAATATAAATATGAGGGAAAACAAGTAAATAAAAATCAAGCAATAAGGATCTTGACATGTTCTGGCTTGTAGCACATGCACAAATAAATTTTATTTATTTTTTTTGGTAAAAATTATGTGCATAATATATGTCCATGAAATCATATTTGATAACTGCATAATGTTTCATAATGTGGATCTTATACTGTACTTTAAAAATTTCCTAAATTCATGGTTACAGATTTACACTTTAATGACACATCTGGGCATGAATCCTGGGTCTGTCACTGACTGCTCATGGATTTTCGGAGCAGTCTATTTGACCTCTGTGCCTCAGTTTTCTTACCTGCACCGTAAGGAGAACTTTGTGTGATGTCTCTTCCAGAGGGCCAGCTCTCATGATCTCATGATGCCTTTCTCATTTACTCGTAAGTCATCCCAGGACTTATCATGCTTTGCAAATATTGATTTGTGAGATTATTCACTTTTTTTCTCTCTCTCTGAATTAATGTTAAGTTTCTAAAAGGCAGGGTCTGCTTTTCAATTGCTCCCAGGATAGGACGACCAATATAGAAGGATGCCCGGGACATTGCAGAGTGGAGCAGTGGGGGAAGTGCTGAGGGCTGATGGGTTTTGGAAGCAGGCAGAGATGGACACAACTCCTAGCTCTTTGGGATAAACTGTATGGTGTTGGCCCCTGACTCATTCTTCAGTGTAGACAACACTGCCTCCCTGTCTCCCTCACAGGCTTGTGAGAAGCACCTTGCTTAAGAACTAGTGGTACCACTAGAGCTAACCTGGCCTGGGCTATGAGCAAGACAGATGAGATGGACTCACCTTCCCAGGACACAATGACAATCTGAGAGCCAAGGCAACAGTGTTCACTCAGGAGGCCCCCTGATATTCAAATGTCCTTGGAACTAGAAGTGGGTGCAGACACAGCCAGAGTGATGAGGCATTGACATCTCACAAAGCCATGAGAAGGGACACTCAACTCAGGTTCAGAGCCTCAACCAACCTCAGGGAGTTTTCCCCTTTGTCCATGAGTAGCCACCCCCACCCCCACCTCAAGTCAGTGTCTCAAAAGCCCAAGTAGGCTTTGAGGTAACATCTTCCAGACTGCAGAGCCCAAAGAGATAGAGAACATGGTGGTGAGTGGTCAGCGGTTCCCACCCTTGGCTGCCCCTCGGGAAGGCCTTGTATAAAGAGACAATCACAGTCTATCTCAAGACTCCAGAATTAGAGCCTCCACTAGGGAGACTCCGGAAGTCAGTTTTTCAGCTTTTTAGAAATAGTTCATAAAACATTTGAAGATAGAAAAGCCCTCCCCAGTGCTTCTGATGCTGCCAGCCAAACCCAGTCCATGTCTAGTGTCTGAGAACCACTGCACCAGAAGACCTCTGAAGGCCAGGGGTTGCCAAGTATAAAAATTGACAGTAATTAAGAGACACACTGAGAATAGTCTCACTATGATCCGACGTCTGGAGTTGGGTTATTTTCTGTGAAAATTCCTCAGCCTTGTGGATGTCAATTAAACATGTGCATCCGAGTTTTTGTTTTTGTTTTTTTGCTACTCGGTTTCTTTCTGTCTGCTGACCGAACAAGCAACAAACTTCTTTTGAACAAGTTTGCTTGATGGTTGACAAATTAGTATGACACACATTTGTCCGTTTGGACTCATGACCACTCTGAAAGCTAAGCAGAGAGGCCTTCATGACCCTCATTTATGGAGGACACAACGGAGATCTCAGGACTCCAGGAGGCTCGAGTTCTCACAGGTAGTGGTGGGAGGGATGGCTTGTCTTTGGGTCAACATGAGGAGGTCAGCTCCTGAGGAACCGCTCAGGACAGAAGTACAGTCTGAGTGATCCCTGCCCAGAACACGTTGATTGAAGAGCATTTTCAAGCTGCCTAAAGTATGCATCCTCTCTCACAAAGGCTGAGCACTCCAGCTGCCTTCTGTGGGAATTCATTTAATTGTGTTCTGTGGTACGATAGGCAGTGGGGGGTAAAGCAGAGGTTGGGAACCAGAGGCAGGTGGGAGGGGAGACAGACATCATCACTACCTCAGGTACCCAGACAAAGGAACAGGAAATGACACGTCCAGAGAGGAACGATCACAATTACAGGACAATCGAATCTTTTCAGATCACCATGTCGTCTGAAAATAAGATGAGAGGGTGCCTGGATGGCTCAGTTGGTTGAGCTTCCGACTCTTGATTTCAACTCACATCATAATCTCAAGATTTGCAAGATTGAGCCCTGTATTGGACTTTGTGCTGACAGTGCAGAGCCTGCTTGGGATTCTCTCTCTCTCTTTCTTCTGCCCCTCCCTGACTCACACTCTCTTTTTCTCTCAAATATAAGTAAGAAAATAACATTATGAAAATAAGGTGAGAATCTTTGGTCTATGTCTGTGTCATTAATGTATCTGTATCTGGGTAGATAGATCTGTCTATATATATGTATCTATTGCTATCTAGCTATCATCTATCATCTCTCTTTCTGTGTTTTATATCCATCTATTTATTGATTGGCCTATTATAAGAAATAGTCAGGAGCTTGGGGTAAAGCAAAAAGAAAAAAAACCTTTCAACTATATATAACTATTTCAATGATCTGTAATTACACATCTACCATTAATTCACTTCAGCCTCATCACCAAGTAACGGGGTGATAGAGGAGGAAGAGGGCAATGAGGTGAAAGAGGAATTAGTTTAACAACAACATCTGGCAATTAGAAAGTTTTTGATGTCCTATAATTTTCAAAGCTGCTCTGTAATAGAGGAATTTTTTTCTATTTTTTAGTGAGGCTCAAATAGCAAAAGGATTTTCCCAGTTGTCTTTCAAATGTCACCCAGCTAATGGACAATAGAAGAAGGATTAAAATATATCTGCTTCTGAGGTCTTTTTTTATTTTTAAAAATATTTTAAATTTATTTTTGAGAGAGAGAGGGAGAGAAAGAGACAGGGCATGAGCAGGGGAAGGGCAGAGAGAGAGAGAGGGAGACACAGAATCTGAAGCAGGCTCTTGGCTGCAAGCTGTCAGCACAGAGCTTGACATGGGGCTTGAACTCTTGAACTGCAAGATCATGATGTAAGCTATAGTTGGATGCTCAGATGACTGAGCCACCCAGGTACCCCTACTTCTGAAGCCTTTTTGTTTGAACCCCTAATCTCCTTCACTAAACAGAAAGCTCAGTGTGTGTCCTGCCTGATTCGCAGACGGAGTTGTGGTATTAGACATGGTTGAAGGCATGAATAGTCCTTGCATAGGGTGGCCACCCGTTATCTCCTATTGGATGCCTGACAGGCATCTGACAATTAAAATATCCAAAATGTAAGTCACACCTTTCAAATGTCCATCTCTGCAAGTTTCTTTGGTTCTGTAAATGACACTTCTCTGACCCTACTGCGCAGTAGAGGAGCCCAGGGGTCATGCTCTAAGCCATCACCTATCTTGGAGATTTTCCCTCCAAAGCACCTCTGGAATCTGTTCACTGCCCTCCAGCTGACCCCACCACACCCACCTTCACCTTTGCCCAGGGGTGTCCATGAAGGGTGCAGACGACATGCCTACCCCTCATGGGGCCTCCACATGAAGGATCACAAAAGAAGACGGAGACTCCTGATTTTGTCCTGGTGATCTGCACAGCATTCCGCACACCTGGCAACATACAACTTTCATCCAGGATACTTGTCCTCTGTGCGACCATCTGTAGGATATTTGCATCCTCAGCCACGTTGTCACACCATGAGGAGCAACTCCCTGTGTGTCCCACAATCGCTTTCCCAGTCTCTTCATCAGTGCTGTTGGTGCACACTGGCCTCACTCTTCAAACACAACAGACTTCCAGAATGTTCCTAGTATTAAAAGTCATGCCATGTCAGCCATGTGACATGTATCATTTTTATTCACTTTTCACATAAAAATTCTCCACTTTTATTTCTGCCACTTTCGACACTCTTCATACTTTTGCATTCATTCCATATTGTGAGCTGAATAATACTTTTAAAATACCTCAAACTTAGGTCCATATAAGCAAATGTGGGGAAGCCACTCCCAGTGGAAATCTGCAGCTTTGTTTACACAATTGAAGCCACATTAAATGCTGTTGAGGTGCGGCCCGCTCACCTTTAGGTTGAGAGTGCTGTCTTTGGGGTGCTCACTCTGGGTACCATCCTCATTGCCTTCACTACAGGGCTGGGGCTTCCTCGGGATCTGATGGAAGCCAGGGTTTACTGAGTTCACAGGATGGGCCCGGTGATACTTTCATGTGTCATTCACCCTCTCTCATCTAATTCTTATTGTCCATGTGATCACAGCTTTCAGGGGAGGAACAGGGGATGAGCAACGTGGTGGAGGTGGCAAACCCAAGTGGGGAGCATCTCATCCTACAACTAGAGCTCTTTTCTCTGGCCTCCAATGCCCTCCTTGGATGCCTGCAAATTCTCTGAAGAACAGAATGCCGCCATCTTTCCATGCTGTACTATTTTGCTCCACACCTTTCCCAACAACAACCATGTAGCTGGGCTGAAAGGTTCATATGCAACAAGCAGAACCTATACACACATGCCCATAGGATGCACCTATACAGTGTGAGAAGGGGCAGGTCTTGCTATGTGCGTTCGCATACACAATTCCAGCGGCTCCTTGTGTTGGCCCTGTGAGGTTGGCTGTAATAGGACAAGGTAAACAACCTTGGGTGCCCTGTCACATGAAGATGACAGCTCCATGTGGGGTTTACATATTCTCACTAATCCTTAGGACAACCAGTGAGGTTACAATTAGGACTCCCATTCTACAGACAAGGAAAATTAGTCACAGAGGGGCAAAGTACCCTTCCAAGATCACACAGCTCAGCTGAGTGCAGACTGACAGACAGTTGCATCCAGTGCCCTGCCCTTAATCGGTGCATGGTGCTCCCTGACCCTGGTCAGCACATGCTTCTTGAAGGTGCCCGAGCTCAGGGAAGGAGGAGGTCACTAGGGTCTTCAGGGAAGACCTCTGAGAAACGAAGGGATGCTGAAGAGAGAAGGAGGGAGGAAGACTGAATATTTCCCTGTTAAAGTAACCCCCCGGAAGCTTCAGACTAAAGGAACACCTGGGCTGTCACTTTGGGAGGCATCTTTACTGTCACAGGCCAGCCCCGAGACCCCACCCCTTCCCAGCCAGCTTGCTGGCTGTGCTCCGCCTTTTGTAACCTGGGGAATGAAGCTGGAGTTAATTAGTTCTATTTATTGCATTTGCCTGTCATTTCCTCAAGCTTCACGCCTTCCACCTCCCCACGTTTGATCTAACGGAAGAGAAAATACCGCTGCACCTTGGATTCTGCCTACTGGGCTCACGCCGCTCTCTGAAAGCCTGTGCATTTTTAGCGCTAATTAATTTAAGTACTTCGGTTGCCCTACTGCTTCTCTGAGGCCCCTCTGTGTTTCGAGCTTTTCCAATCAAACTTGGGTTTTTTGAAATACCTGTCACTGCTCAGCCTTCCGAAGATTTTCAGCTTCCTTCCGGTGCAGAGCTCAGGAGAGCAATTTGACTTTTCCCTTCAGGTTCATTCAGATTAGTGAAAGTCATTAGAGACGAAGAGGGATCTGAGAACATAACTGCTGGAAGGAATTTTGGTAAAATGTGCCATTGGGCTGAGTATTCTTCAGGGAAGAATAAATTCCTTTTGTGTCTCAAGCTGGTTTGGTTGGGTTATTATTCCCATCTTAAAGATGAAGGAACTGAAACTCTCATAGGTTAAATACCTGGCCCCAAATCACATGGCTAGGAGATGGTAGGATTGGTGTTGAGATGAGTACCTCTCTAGAAATTCCATGTTCTAGACCAGGCTGCTCCAGACAGCATCAGATGGTTGTAAGATGCTGCTGGGGATATACAGAGTACACAGAAGGCATCGTCCCTGCCCACGGAGTGGAATAGACAGGGGTCCAAACCACGAGCTTCCACACTGGGACCGACGCCATACTCAAGCATGTGGCCTGTGATCCATGAGAATGTGGAGGTGGGAGTCAGGGATTGTGCTTATGGGCACCTGGGGAGACCTCTCAGATGTCACATGGGTTGCACTGTGTCTTCCAGAAACATGAAGTCCTGATCCTGGTAGCTGTGAATATGCCCTTCTTTGGAAATGGGGTCTTTGCAGATGTAACGAAGCTTTAAGCTGAGGTCATGCTGGAGTAGGGTGCACCCCAAATCCAATATGGCTGGTGTCTTAATAAGGATGAGAAGAGACGCAAAGGCACAGAGACAGACACACACAGAGAAGGCCACGTGAAGACACAGACACACAGCAAGAAGAAAGCCATGAGATGATGGAGGCAGATAACAGGTGTGGCAGTTGCAAGCTGAGGAATGTCAACCACCGGCAACCACCAAAGGTGAGGAGAGAGAGCATGGCCCTTCCAGGAGCCCTGCTTTCAGACTTCTGTCCTCCATAACCGCAAGACAATACCTTTCTGTTTCCTTAAACCATCCAAACTGATTCAAGCAGGTACCACCTGCATGGACCTTGGGGCCCGTGGTGCGGGGCAGAGGGAGGGGGTGTGGCGGGAGGGGGCAAGAGCATGCCAGGGTGCCTAGGTAGCTTCCCTATCTCTCACTGGGGGTGAGTCTGGATGCAGGCAGGAGGTTGCAGGCCATGAGGCTGATTGGGACTGTGTTTTGAGGGGTGGGCAGGTAACCTTGCAGCCATCTGGAGCCATGCACCGGTGCTGGACACCAGGGTGTGAGCAAAAGGGAAGTGTGTCATTACCCCCATAGCTGTCTCTCCGTGATCCTCAGACACCTGCTCCAGGTGGTGAAGGTCAGAAGTCAGCTTGCATCCCTGCACCACTGCATGACGGGATCTGCCCTGGGGAACTGCCCGGCTCACCGCAAACTGAACACAATTAACCTGCATGCCATAGGTTTGCTTTCTGGGGTTTGCTTATTATTGTGACAAACTGGTGAATACATAATCCTGATATTTGGAGGCAGTATATCAGAATGACACACATGTCCCAGTCCCCTCCCCCCAAAAGACCTCGGACCACGTGTGCCATTCCTCTTTTACTGCCTACTCCTGCCCACAGCCCCTTAAACATACTGAACACTTAGCCAATTAATCAGAGGATGAAATCTGGAAGGATCTTGGAGTTGTCTAGATCGGTCTGTCGTCTGACTTAAGCTCCCACTGCAAGCCAGCGGCAGGTCAAGGCAAAGCACTGGTTGGTGTCCTGCATTGACCATTCAAGTGCACCTTATTCTCCACACCACAGCCCATCATCCAGCCTGTGTCCATACCACTAACTGTGCCTGTGGGACCACTTATTGCACAGTGATCTTCCCTTACCATATTGACAGCTGCCACACCCTTGGGGGGACTCGTAACCTCCAGGGGGACTTTTACTATCAATGTCGTTTATCTGTAAGATGACCATGTTACAAATTCCAAAAGCCCAGATGCTTTTGAGGGAGAAAGGGGACACCATTCTTTTTTTTTTTTCTTTTAAACAGTTTATTGTCAAGTTGGTTTCCATATAAAACCCAGTGCTCATCCTCACAAGTGAAGGGGGCACCATTCTTAATTGTTCTGGAGAAACAGTATGGACTTGGACTGTCTTGGACAAATCAGGATGCACTGGCCACCCTGCTCAGAGGTGGTTTTGGTGAACAGCAGCTAATCTGATTGAGGAGCCCAGGACCAAAGGTGCGTGACTTGGCTTTATTAATTATGAACTCTGTGAACTTGAACAAACTCTTCTTCCCTAGGCTCCAGTTGCTCATCTATAGAGTGGGAAGAATACCTGATCCTCACAACAACTTGGTGAAAAATGTATGTGGAGTTGGTGTATTCTCTGTGAAAAGCTATAATGCTTTAATGTCATCCTTGCTCTTGACATTGGTGTTGTTAATGACCATCATTGTTTAGCCTGGTTTCTTTACCTGTGTTATTTGCTAGGCTCATCGGGGAAGATTTATCAAATAAAAATAAGTATATTAGTTTGCTTGGACTGTTGGAACAGGGAATTGCAGATAGAGTGGCTTAAACAACAGAAATGTATTGTCTCACAGTTTTAGAGGCTAGAAGTCTGCAGTCCAGGCGTGGGCAGAATTCTTTTTCCTGAGGCCTCCCTCCCTGGCTGGTGGATGGCCATCTTCCTCTCCTTGCATCTTCACATGGTTTTCCCTCTGTACATCTATGTCCATATTTCCCTTTTTATAAGTATACCGGCCATACTGGATCAAGGTCCAACCTCATGACCTCATTTTACCTTAATTACTTCTTTAAAGATCTTTTCTCTAAATCCAGTGATGTTCTAAGGTGTTGGAGGTTATGGCTTCAACATATGATTTTGGTGGGGCAGGGGGACACAATTCAGCCCACAATGGATGCCTTCTCCATCCCCAGAAATACCGGTGTAATTCAAGGCCAAAACCCATTGTATTGAAGGAAGTTCAAAAATACTTTTGATCCAGTGAGTTGGAGACATTTCTGGCCAGTGCAAAGCCCTCTCCTGTGCTGCTGAGCCAAGCTCCGCAAGATTGATTGAGCGACTCTGAGCATCTTACCCAGCCAGCCCTCTCCCGTTGGTGATGGGAAATGGTTTAGACAGAATGCCTTAGCACTGACACAATGAATAATATTTTGTCAGTGGCTTTGGCTCATTGTGCAAAGCAGTTACTCTGCTCAGGCAGTGCCTGACTGGCCTTAGGGCTTGCATGTGCCCTGCTGGACTGAGTAGGTAGGGGCTGCCTGTAACTCCTTAACTCAGGAGCCAGCTGATGGCAGGAGATGCCCACGTGAGATCTTAGTGAGATCTCCTATGAGACTCAATTTCCTTGTCAATAAAATGAGAAGAGACTTTCTGCATCATGTAATTCACAAAGTTGTCACGGAGAACACATGAGGCCATACATTTGTGGCTTCTATTTCTGCACTGCCCAATATAGCAACCACATACCCATATGGCTACTTAATTTCTACTTAATTGCAAATGAAAAAATAAAAATTCAGTTCCTCTGTTGCACTGGTCAGATTTTAAGTTCTCAACAGCGACATGTGGGGAGTAGCCACCATATTGGCTAGTCCTGATTTGGAACACTTCCATAGTCCTGCTGGATGGCAGCACACTGGATACTTTACAGATCTCCTCTGCTGAAGGACATCATCACCACCTAAGTTCTCTTCTATGTCGCATTATAGAGTGGAATGCTGGAGACCCAACTCCACAACTGTCCAGTTTCTAAAGTCTGGGTTCTGTTTCATTACCCCACACTACCTTCTACCTAAAGCTGAACAGGCTACTTTTCTTTAGTCCTCAGAGTCAACAGCACTGGAATTTAACTGGCAAGGCAGTGAGGAAGCTTCTGGCCCTGGAGTCACTGCCAAGGTGGTTATCCAAGGCCTTGCCGCATTGGGCAGGATGCTGGACTGAAAGTCTTTTCTGTGCCTGCGTGTGCACACACGGACACACACACAAACACACACACACACACACAATCCCCTCCTGTACTATAATCTTCCTCTATTGCTAATAGAGGAAGGGGCACCTGGGTGGCTTAGTCGGTTGAGCATTGGACTTCGGTCTCACAGTTCATGGGTTTGAGTCCCGCATCGGGCTCTGTGCTGACAGCTCAGAGCCTGAATCCTGCTAAGGATTCTGAGTCTCCCTCTCTTTTTGCCCCTCTCCTGTGCATACTCTGTGTCTCTCTCTCTCTCAAAAATAAATAAACATTAAAAAATTTTAAAAAACTAACAGCATAAAAACACTTCACTTCCACTCTCTTATGAAGTAAGGAGACTATTGCCTGTGTGGTGACGGGAGATGCGGGCTGCACTGAGTGGTGCCAGCGTGAGCCACTGCTAGGGTCCTCACTCGTCTGTCATCACGCGCCTGCCTCTCCCAAGCGCTGCAGGCTTCTGCTTTGCTGGCTGCCCGAGAACTGTCCTCATAGCGACAACTATAAACAGCAACGTGAAACCTACTTTCAGGCCGATGAAAAGCAGATGCTTGAAGCCAGCGGGAAGTGCTCGCCTGGGAGCCTGTGCTTCAGACTTCAGAGGCAGAACTTTGCTCCAGCTGGAGGTGAAGCCACAGTTAAGAGAGGCTCATGGCAGCTGCTTCTGGAAGCCTGCCCACCCTTCTAACCTCTGAGCATGCAAGGGCCACCTTTCATGTGAAATGATGATCAAGTATTAGATCATAATGTATGATGTTCGCTGTAGGTGTCTTAGAGCTGTAGGGGAGTCAGATTGTGCTTTGGAGTCTGATTTGGACCCCTGAGTAGAGAAGAATTGGCCCCTTGAGGGACAGCTGGGGGGAGAATCTGGCAGCTTTGCTGGGAGTGTGTGCTGGGCTCTGAGTGGGGTTTCACCAGCCCCCTCGGGATAGAGGACCGGCATCGGGGGCCCAGGTAGTTGCAGGACATTGAAAAGTTTTGCTGCTTGGAGCAGAAGACTCAGGGGAGGCAGGGGCAACCAGGTGGCTCCAAAAGCCTGGGTCTTGATTCAATCTGGGCCTGCACTAAGGGGCCAAACATGACCTCCTTACATGGAGGGTAACTTGCACTGCAAACACCTTTCTCACTTCAATGGATCCTTTGTTGCCCTTGGGATAGAGTCCAAACAATGCCAAGACTCTCTGTAAGGGATAGTCTTAGATGCCTCATCCCCTGGGGGGCCGAGAGATATATTGCCACAGCTTTTGGGCATACTGCTTGGAGAGAACTGTTGGACATCTTCCTCCGACCAGAGAAATGAATGAATGAATGAATGACAAAAATGCATCCTTCAAATGCATCTTCCATTAGTTTGGCCTTCCATTAGAATGCAGCTACAGTGGCTAATCCATGGGAAATAAATATATTAAGTCAATTTTGGAAAGGAAAGTAAAAGGGTAAGAACAAATAAGCCAATCTGACATATGTACAGCTATTTACCATTTTCAGCTCTCCCTGCCATTTGCATTCTGATCTCACAACCAATGCCCCTTCTCTCCCCCCTCCCTCCCTGCCCCCAGGTACCTGACACAGGCCCAGAGATGCTCTGTCATATGCAAATGCAAATGGACAAGACCTTGCACTTGCCCTGAGGGAGCTGCTGACTGAAATGGAGCAAAGGGAACATGCTCAAAGTGAGAATGAGTGGGTGGAGAGGGGATATCCAGGGAGGCCAGGAAGGATGAGGGACACATTTTTGCAGGAGAGTCATTTGATTTACATCCTTGAAATGCACCTATTGGGGAGAGAGGCCACCCCAGGCACAGAAGGCTACTGGGCAGGGGTGAGGAGCCAGAAGCAGAGGGAAAATGGTTTCAGGAAGAAAACCCAGGGTATCTACTTTGCTAGAGTGAGTCCTGGCCCTGCCCCCCATGAGACCTGGATGGACTTGGGTGGGCACGGAGTCTTTGACTTTTGGTTTCCCCATCTATTTAACAGAAAGGGGAAAAGGAATTTTAAAAAAGTGCAAAACACAATGACCGAACCCATCTCACTGGGGCTGCATTGTGATTTAATATCTGAGTGGCTCTGGGACCGTCACCTGTAATTCTCAATTCCCTCAACTCCAAAATGGGAATCTATGTATTTGCCCTGATATTCTCACAGAGCTGCTATGAAGGCTAAGTGGAACAGTGGACACTGAAAGTCATTTAAAATGGTAAGTGGTAACATGGTAAGCTTTAAGTAAAATGGTAAGCTTTGTAAGCTGTAAGTCACAATTTAAAACTTGTTATCTTAGCAGGTGTCTGCTAAGTCTATATTGACAGATGGCTGATGGGTCTACGCAACACAAAACCCAGCTATGTGTGCACACATGTAGGCAGACACACAGACACAATGCTTAAAAGTGGCTGGTCCACCAGCTGTAAGATGTGAATGTCTTGGATCTTGGCTATTATGTGATCCTGGCCTCATGGTTCTTTTTGCCAGTTGTATTTCTAACTTTGTCACCTGGAGAAGAATGCATCCTCCTGACAGGGACAGACACCTGTAGGTTCTTCCCCCGGGATGGTTGTAGAGGGAGGAGCTCCTATGACTTCACAGTCATAAGATTTCATCTTTAATTTCCCTTCATCTTTCTTTTTTTAGTGTTTATTTGTTTATTTAAATTTTTACTTATTTTTGACAGAGAGAGAGAGAGAGAGACAAAGCACGAGTGGGGAGGGGCAGAGGGAGAGAGGGAGATACAGAATCCAAAGCAGCCTCCGGGCTCTGAGCTGTCAGCACAGAGCCCGATGCGGGGCTTGAACTCATGAACTGTGAGATCATGATCTGAGCCGAAGTTTGGCAGCAACTGACTGAGGCACCCAGAAGCCCCGTAGCATTTATTTTTGAGAGACAGAGTTCGGGAGGGGCAGAGAGAGAGGGAGACACAGAATTTGAAACAGGCTCCAGGCTCTGAGCTGTCAGCACAGAGCCCGATGCGGGGCTTGAACCTATGAACTGTGAGATCATGACCTGAGCCAGAGTCCAGGGCTTAAATGGCTGAGTCACCCAGATGCCCCTCCCTTCACCTTTCAATCAATTACTCTCACATTAACCCCATCAACAAATGCCTGATGAGCACCTACTTTGTGCTAGGTTCTGTGCTATGTACTGGTGACACAGTGGTGACCAGGGAGACTTAGTCTTTGCTCTATGGTGCCTGCCATCCAGAAGCAAGAAAATAGCCCAGCACGGTTGTCTACAGTGACTGATTTCCTTTCTCTGACCTATCATTGCCGCCTCGGAATTTCCTTCTGTCCCCAGGATAGGTGTCACAGTGACACAAAACAACACACGAGGAAAAGACATGCTGCCCATGCAGGTGTGCAGTCACAGGAGGGTCACGGGGTGGAGGTGTGTACCAGCATTCCCACAACTTCAAACTTCGTCCACTTCCTGTTATATCCCCAACCAGCATTCAAAATTAGGTCATGACACTCCACAGTAACAACACAATCGTAAACTTTCAGTGTCCCAAAGGGATGTATAAACTTCCCAGAGAGAAATCCCACCATGACACTGCCGGGCATCAACCACACAAATATCGCGAGGCTCCTCCATTTTTTATCTCCTCTGTTGTTTATGACCATAAGTCCCTAGATTGCGGTGGATGGAAATCCCTTTTTCTGTTGTCAACCCCAATGAGCTTGGCTATGTGCAATGGGCTTGCTGCTGGGTTTATGTGATGAGGAATGTGGCTGTCCTGAGTTTCTGCCCAGGCGTTTTACAGTATGACAACCTGCGCGCACCCAGAGTCTGGACAGTGAGATAAGCACTTGAATTTAGGATGCCTGCCACATGCTCCTGCTTTGCTTTTCCCCGGGCACCTTTTCAAATAACCGCTTGGAGGTAGTCCATGGAAAGTTAGTGACCTCTTCCCCAACCATCTTATAAGTAGTAGGTGCGACCTTGTTCTTCCTCTCTTGCACTGGTGACCTGGGACAGAGAACTCCTCCCACCTGGGGTTCATTGAGCCCCTATTCTGGGATCTGTACCTAAACAATTTTGTGACTTTATCTCCTGTGTGTGAGTGTATTGAAATTGCACCTCCAATCAAAATGGCGCTGGGTTTTTCACGTCCTGCTGGGGGAGCTACCTGCCAAGCCCTCGGTGGTTTGTGCCTCCTCAGTCATCAGGTCATAATTTACATATTCTTAATTTAGCACACCAGCCCCAGGATTTCCAACACATTATGGAAGAAGGGACTGGAGAAGGTCAAAGTGTTCTGCATAATATAGAGCAGAATTTGGGTGACACACAGGAGCAGGGGGAGGAGAAGGGTTCATATGAGGGGGGGCTGGGGTGGACAGAGGGAGGACTCGGGTATGTTGGAAAGCTGTGCACTGTGTTGGGGGTGGAGCAGCAGAGAAATGTGGCTCCAGGGGATGGATGTCTGTGGATTGTGAGCGCTAAGTTATGGGTGGTGACGAGTCTCAGATAAGTTTCCATGTTCCTTCACTCCTAAATCTCCAGGCTTTGCTTCGGGGACCAGGCTTATCCCGGCTGTTGCTATAGTGAGAAATGGGGATGAACAGATGGCTGGCAGTCTCAGGATGCCGATTGCTCATAGCTACTTATGTGTCTTCAGAATAACTTAATATTGTATTTACCAGGTGTCAGGTCCTCTTCTATCACATTTCATGCGTTGACTCACTTACACCCTCACAATGGTTGTTGTGCTGATATTTTCTCCATTTTATAGATGAGGAAATGGAGGCACAGTGAGTTTAATCATTAGTATGAGGCCTCCCTGCTAGTAGAAGGCAGAGCCCAGGTTTAGGCTTAGACAGGTTTAGACCCTGCAGCCTAGAACATGGTGGAGAGGCAGGAACAAAATTTAAGGCGACACCAAAAAACTCAGTAGTAACCAAACTGAATACAGTTTGAAAGCAATATTTAAAAAATAAAAATTAATGCAAAAAATCCATTATGGAAAAAAAAATCAAAATTTAAAATAAGGTCCATGTGAGTATTACTGATTTTTCTGCCCACTGGCTGCAACGTAGCACAGTGCGATACTAATGGGCGTCAGATTTTCCAGCTGCTTCTCCATTCTTGTCCTCCACACTGAGGCAGAGATAGCACTGAGAAGGTACTTATGCTGGGATTCGCAGCATTCTAAGGTAAGGCTTTAAACTTCTGCGAAGCATGGAAAGGGTGTTCACGCCAATCCCTGCTAGACCTCCAAGGTGAGATCTCCCAGCTAATGGCAGGTTAGCTGTTTGTTCTGGTTGTGCATTTACACCTACTGTTTGTTCTGGTTGTGGTGCTCGAATTGAATCTTTCCTTAAGAAAATTTCATGTGACTGTGCTAAATAACTGTCAGGGAGCCTCATGGCTTAGTCAGTTAAGTGTCTGATTCTTGATCTTGGCTCAGGTCATGATCTCACAGTCATGGGATTGAGCCCTGCGTCAGGTTCTGTGCTGACATTGCGGATCATGCTTGGGATTCTCTACCTCTCTCTTTGCCCCTCTTCACTCTCTGTCTCTCTCAAAATAAATAAATAAACATTAAAAAAAAGAACATGAGATCTATACTACTCTTAAGAAACTTGTAAGTGCACAATACAGTATTGTTTGCTATAAGTACAATGCTGTACGCAGAACTCTAGAACTTATTCAAGTCGCGTTAGTGAAACTGTACCTGTTGATTAATAGCTTTCTATCCTCCCTGCCCCCAGCCCTTCACTGTTCTACCCATTGATTCTATGAATTTGAGTGTTATAGATACTGAGTGTGTGTAGAATCATGCAGTATGTCTTTCTGTGACTGGCTTCTCTCACTGAGCATAATGTCCCAAGGCTCATCCATGTTTCTGCATCTGGCAGAATTTCTTTTTTAGGGCCGAATAGTGTACTGTTGTATGCATAAACCACACCTTCTTTATCCATCCATCCATCCATGGATGGATATCTAGATTGTTTTTGCATCTTAGTCAGTGTGAATAGTGCTGAGACCTTGAGCTGTAAGGAGTATAATGAATGATGAAAACATCCTTTTCAAAGCTTTCCTTTCCCCTCCTGTCTGAGCTCCAGCCTGAGGTAGTGGGCAGCCCACTCCACTATGTCAAGCACCCAGAGCTTGTTGCCTCTCACAACCTGTGATGTGGCAGGAAGACAGAGCTGAGATGGTTGACAATGTGTTCATATCATACTCCCACTGTCTCGTCAGTGCCTAGCCCGAAACAGAGCTCGCTATATGCCTGCAAAGTGAGTAAATGTGCTTGGGAGGACTTTTAGCCAACCTTATTGTCCTAAGATTCTACGTGCCTCTTGAAATAACAATCTCTCCCGTTTCCAATAGCAAGATCCTTACAAATCAGCAGAGTTAAGTAGAAGTGACATAAGTGCTTAACTCAGATATGTGTGAGTTTACATACTTAACTGTGTAACTTTGGAGACAATACCTTTAATGCACCCTTAATCCTTAGGATGATCCTATGACATAATATAAGCACCAGGTACATGGTGGTTACTTTCTAAATGGCACACATGTGCATGTACACACATATTACAGTTTTTTTCTAAATGTTTATTTTTGAGAAAGAGGGGGAGAGCACAAGTAGGGGAGAGGCAGAGAGAGAGGGGGACAGAGGATCCTAAGTGGGTTCTGTGCTGACAGCCCCAATGCGGGACTCAAACTTGTGAACTACAAGATCGTGACCTGAGCCGAATTTGGACTCTTAACTGACTAAGCCACTCAGATGCCCCCACATATTACAGTTTTATGTATAGATATTTATTTGGAAATTTTCATATTCTAATTCCATTTGTTAACTTTAATGCTTCATTTAAATAAAACACAACCAAAAGTGACTTAGAGGCTGAACTGAGCAAGGTTAAGGTTTATTTCCAAACCCAGAGAGCTTTGGAAGAAGAGACTGTCTATGTCACTTATGTGTTAGCTGGGGAAATAGGCCTAAGCCTTGTGATATCAAGGGAATGGTCCAATAATGGGTTTTCAAGACATGCTATCAGCTTTGGAGTAGATGTACCCAAATAAATCTGTTTTGTTAAGAAGAAATTCCTCACTGTTGGTAAACTCGTCCAAGGAAAACAGAAGTTCAGGAGACAGAAGCTGGCCACTATGCTCTGTGTCTCTGCAGGGATCATGACTCTGTAGCCATAACACTGTGGTCAAGGCTGGGAAGGCCTGTCTCCTCCAGGCTATGCTGATGTGATGGAGAAAGACCATCTCTTACTTCTTTTACCTTGTATGTAAAGCTATGAGTATTTTCAGGGGCAAATGAAACTCTTTGACTCAAAGGAGCTTAAGCAGCCATCATTCAAACCATTATTTGTAACTATTGATGGTCCATCAGGATGGACTTTATGCGGATATTTCTATAAAAACTGGGTTGATCCCAGCATTATTTTCAATGCCATGGATTTGACAACATGAAGAAATTGCTGGTCTAAGATTCTGTTATCAAAAGTACTTTGAAGAAAGTATCTTCAAGGCAGCCTTTCTGGACCTTCCTCCCAACCCTCAGGCAGATTTTTCCACACTCTTGTGTTGCTATCACTGAACATTGTATGCATTTCAATCCCAGTGTTGTCTGTGTGGATCCTCATTTATATACCTCTCAAGCTTGCCCTAGACTGTTTGCTTCCTGAGGGCAGAGGCTGGCTGGATCTTACTCTTCAGTGCTTAATGGGTGGGTCCAGGTTCTGTGCACAGGAGATCTGGCTCATCCTATGCTGGCCTTGAATTTATCACCAAAAACTTGCTGTCCATCAAGACATTATTCCTTCTGTCAACTGTTTCCTTCTGTGACTCTAGTGAAAAATGAGGACTTGGCAAGTGCAGGTATAGTCTCAGGCTTGTTGGGGAAACCTTCAAGGTCTTTCATTCCTTTCTCATATCTGATTACAGTTGAACCTTGAACAATGTGGGCACCAAACCCCTGCACCATGAAAAATCCATGCGTGACTTTTGAATCCCCCAAAACTTAAGTACTTAAGTTGGTTGCTTAACTGTTGACCAGAAGCCTTACTGATAACATAAAAAGTCAATTAACATATTTCATATGTTATGTGTATTGTTATACTGTATTCTTTCAACAAAGTAAGCTAGAGAAAAGAAATTGTTATTAAGAAATAAGGAGAGAAAGTACATTTATAGTACTGTACTGTCTCTATAAAAAAATCCATGCATAAGTGAAACCACACAACTCAAACCCATGCTGTTCAAGGATCAACTGTATTTATGTCAGGCATTTGAGCTGGTGGACTATGAATATGAAATTTTTTTTAGGACTGAGAAATAGCTAGGCATCTGTCCCCTTTGGATCTTGAGTATTCTTAGTAGAAACTGTTTGTTTGTTATCATTCACTCAAGTAAAGGTTTCAATTTAAGACAGTCTTCTGAACGTTGGAAGAGCACTTAGTTTATGGACATACCACTAAGATTTCTGGTTGGACTCATAGGAAAAGGACATATTAAATCCATCGGCAATACAGAGGTGAGCCCCTCATCAGCAGGGCAGGGAGAGAACACCAAGCTCCTACAATGCCCTAGGTGAGTCCTCTTCTGTCTGCCCCCATTATTCTGAGAGATAAGTATTATAATCACCATTTCACAGAGAGGAGAGTTAACTAAAAACTGTTTCATTTTATGCATTCATGGTTGGCTCATATGGGACACTATTCTAGGCAACAGTGATATAAAAATAAAGAATGCAGACATTTTAGCTGCCATAAAGCCCATAGACATTTCTGCTCTGATCCTCAAAAGGCCAGCATGGGTCAGATTCTGAATGGAAGGTTGGGATTTTCTATTCTAAGTCAGTGCTCATTTCACTACATACAATTGTGCCAGATTCACTCCTTCTGCTGTGACCTCTCCCTGGACACTAGCTCCTGGCAGGTTCACCTTCTGTGTAGGTCAGAAACTGGAAGGATCAGTCATTATGTTTTGTATTTCACCTGCACCCTGGTGTTACAGGACAGGCTCGTTACCTTGTTACTGATCTTCTCGGCAATGCATCTCATTGTACAAATTATCATGTAATGACATGTCATCTCATTTGGGTTCCACTGAACTAATTAAGATTTTCCTACATATTATCTCAAACGACATCAGGGGACAGCCATCTTGAGACATCTCTGCTTTATAGATGAGGCAACTGGACAATTTATCTGAGTCTCAAAGGTCACTAAATTTTGGAAATGCTACCATCTATGACTCCAAGTTCAAAGAACTAACAATTAAGAGGCACCTGTTGCTAGGCCTTTCTCTTGTATTTTTTCTACCTTATATCGACCCTATTAAGAAAGTGATGGAAGAAGGATTGGGACTGTGGTTTGGTTGATTTCAAGGCTTAATTTCTTGGGGCACCTGGGTGATGCAGTCGGTTAAGCATCTGACTCTTGATCTCAACTCAAGTCATGCTCTCACAGTTTGTGGATTCAGTCTCTGCATTGGGCTCTGCGCTGATGGTGCAGAGCCTGCTTGAGATTCTGTCTCTCCCTCTCTCTGCCCCTTCCCTGCTTGTGCTCTGTAGTTCAAAATAAAATAAATAAACTTAAACAAAACTTTTTTAAAAAGCTAAATTTCTTTTCACACAATCTCCTTTCACAGAGAGCATGGTCATCTATCTTCCTGATCAAACATACTGCCATTTCAAGTATCTGACATATGAACGATGGTGGAGAAAATTGGTCCTACTAAATTCCTTTTTCAGCTAAGGGATTCCAAGACTCATAAAGAACTTATATGGGTTCAAAGAACTTGTGAATGACAGAGAGAGGATAAGGGCTCAAGCTTTTTGGTTCCCAGACTTTGGCTGCCCTATTGTTCTAGACTCTTAGACCTCAGTGTCCAAAGCTTGAGAAAACAAATTAGTTTCATTTTATTTACTAATAACCCTCTAAATACCCAAATAAGACTTTTATTTTCATCTATGAAAGAAGGGATGTCTGGTTTCCCAGGAAGGATAGAACCAGTGGTCTTCGCTGGCACAGAAGGAAGCATTTTTTTCAGGTCTCACTAAGCATTCTCATGCTAAAAAAGGAAATTTCCTTCCATGTATATACCTGGCAAACTCCTACTTGTATTCAATATAATACTTTCCGCCTGCCCTTCCCACCTGAGTATGTGTAGGTGTCCTTAGTTCTGTGCTCCTGTGTTACTCTTCACTTTCCTCTGGCACTTGATATATATCATCTCTTAGAAACTCCTTGCTTACTGGTTCATTGCTGGACTGGCTCCGCTGGATTATTAAATTTTGAACTGAAATGTCTCCATCTATTTGCCCCTAGCAGCCAGCATGGGGCTTTGTACATAGGAAATAAATGGATGAGTGGAATCACAAATGAATAGACACTGGATTGGATTAACATATGGATAAATAAAGAAGATAATAAGGGATTTTATTTAGACAATTTAGACACTGCTAACCAAGCCTATTTCAATGAATGAATTATAAATTAAAAAAATTTTTTAATGTTTATTTATATTTGAGAGAGAAAGAGACAGTGTGTGAGCAGGGGAAGGGTAGACAGAGATGGAGACAGAATCTGAAGGAGGCTCCATGCTCTGAGCTGTCAGCATAGAGCCTGATGCCGGGCATAAACTCATGAGCCATGAGATCATGACCTGAGTCAAAGTTGGACACTTAACCAACTGAACCGCCTGGGCAGGCACCCCTCAATGACTGAATTATAAAGAGACAAATAGCTGGCTATATACAAATGGATATATATACCTATATTCATATCTATATTTATCAATATCAACATTATCTACCCATATAAAAATCACCCTGATCCTACATACAGAGATCACTGCTGACATTTTAATGTGGTCCCTTTTAGAATTTTCTGTACCTAGAATGACACATGAATTTTGACACGAGGGCCATTTTTGGCTGCTTTTACCTTTATTTTGTGCCTCTGTGACTTATCTTTGTGTTTTACATGAATGTGCTCCTATTTTATAATCAGGGAAAACAAAGTTTCTTTAAAAATCTTATCTCTTATATTAGAAAAGCTTCGTACCTTTTAGTTTTTCTCTTAGGTTGAGGTAATAATAACTGCTGAGAATGGTGAAACATCTATACAGGACTACTATGTTCAAGATAATGTTCTAAGTATTCTAAATATGGCATATATTAAGCCATTACTGAGCAACCAGGACAACTTAATGAGATCAGTATTATTATTACCTGCACTGTATAGATGAAGAAAGTGGGTACACATAAATGCAGTAATTTGTTTTAAGTCACATAGCTGATAAGTTACCAAACATAATCTGACTGATTAAGAGGGAGGGGGTGTCTAACATTGGTGTTTTTTGAAAATGCATATTACCTATTTGATCCCTATTTATATTCCATGAGGTGGAGTATTATTACCTCCCACTGATCCAGGAAATTGTAGCACAGAGAGATGATGTTAGTAATCTAGTCTTCTCATCTTAAGGACTGGCATAGTCCATACAATAGCCAAACTCCAAAATCATCTCATAACAGCAGATAAGGCTGCTCATGTATTTTAGATTTATTTACTGATGAGTTTATTTATTTGTTTGCTCATTCATGCATATAAAGATTAATTTGTCATATACACATGAACCTATTAATACTGCTGGGCACAGGACAGGCAATAATAGCTTTGCACAGACTGCTGTATGATACTGTTTTCCCCTTTTAATGGGTAGAGGAGCCCTTGAATCCTTTGTTTCTGAAGATTAAATCTAATGAGATGATGTATTCAAATATGAATAGCACAAAGTCTGGCATGTAGTAAGAGCTTAATTCATGATCATTGAATGAGCATTTGCAAAACTTTGATAAATCACATTAAGCAAAGAAAGACCCCAATCCCAGGGATGTGTTACTTTTCTTTATATATAAATAGGAACATCATTGATAAAACTGAAACATGGAAATTCTCTTTTATTCTATTTTTAATTACATTTTTGTCAAAATACAATTAAAAATTGAATTCCATAAGGATAATGTCTTTGATTTCTTGCAGCGTAATGAACTAGATACCAGACTGAATCTTCCATAGGAAACAGTTTACAAAAAGCAGCTTATTTTGTAATCAATTTCTGGCAAAAGTAAGGACTTCCCAGGGAGAGCCCAAAATTTAAATGAAGGTGAGAACCCAGAGACAGAAGCAGAATACAGAAGCCAGCTCTCTCCTTGCTGGCATTATTACTACAGGGAAAAATGGTCTTTGATTTTCATGGCTTCTCAGAAGGCGTGGACTTGAAATAGAGCTCAGAGAGTCTACACTCTGGAGAACCTAGTATGAGATCCCACCCCAATATAAACTGGATTCTAAATGGTTAGAACCTCAGTTTAAGAATGAATTAGAAAGTGGAGTGCCTGGGTAGCTCAGCTGGTTAAGCATCCAACTTTTGATTTTGGTTCAGGTCATGATCTCACAGTTCATGAGTTCAAGCCCCGCATCGGGCTCTGCACTGACAGTACAGAGCTTGCTTGGGATTTTCTCTCTTTCCCTCTCTCTCTTCCTCTCCCCTACTCACTCTCTCTTTCTCTCTCTCAAAATAAGTAAATGAACTTTTTTTTTTTTTTAAAGAGAAGAGGGAACTACAGAGAAGCCCACCTTTCCCACTCTGAAACATTGGTACGGAATAAAGAGGACAGTTTCTCCCCCTAAGAGTTTATCAGTACACATGGGTTTTGGCCCAGATTGTCTAAAAACCTGTAACTTGAGAATATAGAGTTAGATAAGTTCTGTTTTTGCAGTTCCTTCAAGCACTCGACAGAAGCAAACACAAATCCATTCTGGAGGAGCTCACCTTCAATCCACGTCTCAAAGAATTCCCACAAATTAATTTCTAAGAAAAATGAGCAAACAGACAAAAATCAGAAAACTCTTAAACTAACGAAGCACCAAAGTAAGTTGGAAGAAACATTCGACAACCAAACCAGGTGCTTAGCCTTCAGAGTTTAAGTTATCAAAGAACATAAACTAAGTGTGTACATCATATTTAAATAAAACAGAAAAGCCTTTAATATAAGAAATACCTCTCAGAAATGATAAAAAATAAGGCATCTGGGTGCGTTAGTAGATGAAGCGTCTGACTTAGGATCAGGTCATGATCTCACAGTTGGTGAGTTCAAACACTGCATCAGGCTCTGTTAGCACAGAGCCTTCTTCGGATTCTCTATCTCCTCATCTCTCTGCCTCTCCCCTGTGCTCTTCTGTTCAAAAATAATTTTTTTTTAAAAGTTGACCTTGAGGTGCCTGAGCAGTTCAGTCAGTTAAGCATTTGACTCTTGATTTCGGCTCAGGTCATGATCTCATGGTCTGTGGATTTGAGCCCTGCGTCCGGCTCTGTGTTGACAGCTTGAAGCCTGAAACCTGCTGCAGATATTGTGTCTCCTTCTCTCTCTGCCCCTCCCCTGCTCATGCTCTGTCTCTCTCTCTCAGAAATAAAATAATCATTAAAAAACCTTTAAAAAAGATGACCTTAACCAAACTCTTCCAAACAAAACAATGCCTTGACAGTTTTCATCTGTCAACTAGAAACCCAAAATCTGAAATTAGCATGAAAATTAGATTTCTGATTCCAAAGCAATGGCAGAACAATAACAACAACCAAAAGAAATGGTGAAAAACATCAAAATAGTGAATCAGGATTTCAATGTATCCAGGAAGGATAAATAAGAAGAAATTCACACCTAGATATATCATAGCGAAACTGTAGAAAACCGAAGCCAAAGAGAAGGCCCTAAAGGCATCCAGTGGGAAAAGAAATATTTCCTTCAAAAGAATGGCAATTACACTGGTAATTGATTTTTTTTAACAACAGTTAATATCAATAACAGCAGTACTTGGCAAAAGAGTGTAGAAAAATAACTTAGTTTGAAGAAAAAATAGCTGTCTGTCAACCTGGAATTATATGTCCAATGAAGATATCATTTTAAGATTGAGGGCAAAATAAAGACATTTTTTGGCACCAAAAAGTGTTTTCTTACAATCAGCCTTGACGCTAAAAAATAATTCCAAATTGTGTTCTTCAACTGAAAGGAAGTGATCTTCCATAGGTCTGAGATAATAAAAGAAAAGTTGACCAAGATTGTATTAAAGATTTGAGTAAGTATTCAAATGGACTGACTGTTTAAAACAATAATAATAAAATCTTAAGGAGTTAACAAATAAAATAGAGTTAAAATACATGAGTATAGTAGTATTTAAATTAAATTATGAGTGATCAGAAATAAATTATTAAAATATCCACATATCACTCCAAAACAAGATAAATAATCTTACATGTTGGTAATTATCTCTTAAAAATACAATCAGAAGTCACAAAAATAGAATTAGAAGGTATAAGTAATAAACTAGGAGAGGTATAATGGGGCAAGAAAAAATACACACACATGTATATCAAAAAAAAAAAAAAAAAGAAGAAGAAGGAAAACAGGAGACCAAAAAAGAAGGAAAAAAAAGAAGAGCAACTAGAAGGCATCAAATGAACTATAGAAATAAATTTAAGTACTTTAGTAATTATAATAATTGTACACGAAGTCAATTCTTTAGTTAAAAGACAATTTTCCTGTTGTGAACAATTCACAATCTGGCTATACCCTGTTTTTAAATTTTTTACTAAAGACATACCTAAAACATAAAGATAGGAAAGTTTGAAAATAAAATGATGTAAAAGATATACCATTAAAATACTAACTAAAATATTTTAGGATAAAGCATATTTCCTAAGAAGGTCACTACATAATGACAAAGAAATTAGTTTACCAGGAAGTATAGTACTTTGAAAGTTTTTTGTCCCTAAAACATATATATTTGAAATAACTATTAGAAAGAATAGTGATTTAACAATTAACAAAATTTTTCTTATGGATATTTAAAAAACACAACACCCAATTATGGTGGTATGTACCATCTTTTCAAGAACATATGGAACATTGCAAAATATTGCCCTATAATTGTATGTAATGCAAATTCTCAAAAAATTCACAAAATAATATCATGTGGACTATTTCCTATGACTACCATACAATGAGGTTTGAAATCAGTGACAAAAAAGATAATTTAAAAAATTCAAATTTATTTGGAAATTAGGAAGTTATGAGTCAAAGAATAAATGATAATGGGAATAAAAAGATTTAAAACAGAACAATAATGTAGAAATACAGAACTGAAATATTTATATTAGAAAAGGAGAAAAGCTAAAATTTAATTACTGAAGCACTAACTTAGCAGATCTGTGGTACAACAAAGCATGATGCCAAGAACGCAGAAGTAGTGAAGAGCAAAAGTTACCAAAATAGAGCGAGGAATTACAACAGAGAGGACTAATAAAATTTACACCATGTGGCAAGCTTGATCAGAAATAAAAGGGAAGTTCCTCCTAATCCTCCTATACGTGCAAACATATGATATTTGTCCTTCTCTGCCTGACTTATTTCGCTCAGCATAACACCCTCAAGGTCCATCCATGTTGCTACACATGGCCAGATTACATTATTTCTCATTGCCATGTAATATTCCATGGTATAGATAAACCACATCTTCTTGATCCATTCATCTGTTGATGGACACTTAGGCTCTTGACGGAGGAACAAGGGGGAGAAGAAGGGCGGAAATGGTGGGGGAAAGGGAGAGAGGCAAACCATGAGAGACTCTTGAATGCTGACAAAAACTGAGGACTGATGGATGTGGGGGGGGGATGGGCATGGAGGAGGGCACTTTGGGGATGAGCACTGAGTGTTACGTGGAAACTAATTTGACAATAAACTATTTGTAAAAAAAAATGGTATAATTAGATCACAAAAAAAAAAAAAAAGAAATAAAAGGGAAGGCACCACAGACAAAATTAGAAGTGAAAAAAAGAGACATAACTATGGGTACAGCAGACATTAAAATGCTAAAAGAATATCAGTGACAAACATATATTTAGAAAAAATATATAACAACAAAAATTACTCATGAAGGACTATTTATCAACACTGATAACTAACAATGATACTGAATCAATAGTTGAAAAATCTTCCCCCAAGGAAACACTAGTCCAAGAGTGTTTCATTGCTAAAGGAACAAATTACTCTCTGCTACACAATTTCTTGTCAAGAATAGAAAATTGGTAAATACTCTAACTCACTTGATGAAGGTAGCACAAACCCAATGCCAACATCCAGCAAGGAGAGTAAGAGAAAAGAAAATTATAGGCGTTATCACTAGTGCTCATTAAGGACTCATTGGACCACTATGTTTAAAAATAGTAATATGTCTTGACTGAGTTGTGTTTATCCAGAAATTCTAGTTCTGTTGAGCATTAGAAAATCTAGAGAAATAAATCATTACACTAACAGAAGGGGAAGGGAAAACATACATAACCATCTCAATAACCAAAAACTGATTAAATTTAATACTTTTTGTAATAAGAATAAAAAGACTCCTGGCGATCAAAAATCTTTAGTCTGGTATTTGAAGCCTACCAAAACCTGGAAACAAGTCTCATGCTGGAAAATTAAAAGCATTTCCTTTAAGATGAAGAACAAGGATGCTCCTTATCTGTACTTTAGTTTAGCCTTGTTCTGGAAGTCCTAACCAGTGCTGTCATGCAGGAAAAAAAGTATAAAAAACAAAAAGGAAGAAATAAAATTCAATTATTTGCAGATTATATTGTCATCTACATAACAAACCCTATAGAACAAATGGGTAAATATTAGAATTGATAAAACATGAACAAGCCTCCTGTACATACATCATCTCTAGATATATACTGCCGATGACAAACATGAAAACATGGAATTTTGTTATCTTAACATTGACAATACCTTTAAAATATGTAAATTGTCTCCCCACCCCAAATCTCTCAAAAGATGGTAAGGTGCAGTCTTTTAGGGAGAAGATTATAAAACATTATGGAATAGTTAGTGTTGAAGAAGTTTTATCTCTGTCTCTGCCTCTCTTCGAAGATATATAATACATTAAAGAGCTGGAAACTCAGTGTCATAAAGATGCTGTTTCTCTTTAAAGTTACCTATAGAATCAACCTTATTTCGCTCTAAATCCTGAAAGGTGTGTGTGTGTGTGTTTGTGTGTGTATTGGCAAGCTGATCCTAATGTTTAGGTTAGAAAGTAAACCGTAAGAGACTCTCAAATAATGAGAACAAACTGAGGGTTGAAGGGGGGTGGGGAAGAGGGGAAAGTGGGTGATGGGCATTGAGGAGGACACTTGTTGGGATGAGCACTGGGTGTTGTATGGAAACCAACGTGACAATAAATTATATATTTTATATATATTAAAAAATAGTAAACATTTAAGAGCCAATTCATTGATGAAGTTCATATGGGGGACACAAATTCCCAGATATCATGAATTATTATAAAGTTATATTAATTATGTCTTGTGTAATTGACATGGGGTAGATACTTTAATCATGGCCCAAGAAGAGAAAGCCCATGTATGACAGGTAGTTATGACAGAGCTGGCATTGTAGACGAGTGTAGAAAGGATAGCCTTTCTAATATATGGTACTGAGAAGATTGTGCACCTGTGTGAAAAAACCTTATCCCCCTTACTTCATATCATGCACAAATTAACCAACTCCAGGCTGCTGAAAAGCCCAAAAAAGAAAAGCAAATTTTATGATGTTTGGAATTCAATATAGGAGACTAACTTAATGAAAAAAAGTTTCTTCAAACAATACACAAACTCAAGAAATCATAAAGAAAAGTTTGGTCTCCTCAACTGCTTCAAAATGATGATCACCAAAAGAAAACATCCAAGGAGAATGAAAACTCAAATCTCAAACTGGGAAAAATGTTCATACTAAATAAATAACTCATACAAATCAACATGAAAAAGACTAAATGCCTGACAGAAAGGTGAGCAAAAGATTTAAACAAGTACTCTGTGCATTCAAGAAAAAGCAGTTGCCAATAAATATTTTAAAACATGCTTAACTGCATCTGTCATCAACAAAGGTAAATTAAGATTAGCCACCAGTTGGGCATAAATGAAAGCTGCCAGTATGGAGGGTTGATGTGGTTGTAAAGCAAATGAGTCACTTACACACATTTGTGGGAATATAAAATGGCCTGGTGACTTTGGAAACTGTGACATTGTCTAGTAAAGTTGGAGGTATACCTACTCTGTGCTGAAACAATTTTAATCCTGAGAATATAGCCCTATATACAGATAACTCTTGAAAATGTGCCCTCAAACTAGAAGATACATTCCAAAGAACTAGAATATTCTTAGCAGCATCAGTGCGAGCAAAATCTGGGAAACAGCCCAATGTCTATTGACTAGACAGTGGATAATTAAATAGTATTTTATGCACATAAGGAAATATTATATAGCCATGAAATTGAAGGATTTATGGCTATCTACAACAGCATGAATTATCTACAGAATGTAAACTAGGACAGTCACAAAACAGATTGTAGAATAATAGCTAGTGCTTATGGAGCCCACACTGTGTGTTCCAAGCACTATTTTCAAGGTCTGACACAAATGAACTCCTTTTCATGAGAAGTAGGCACTAATATTATTTCCATTTTGCAGTTAAGAAAACAGGCACAGTGACATTTACTAACTTGCCCAAAATCTCACAGCTCATGACTGGTGGAACCAGCTGTCAAAACCCAGGTAGTCTGGGCGCAAAAAATACCATGTGATATGATTTTTGGGGGTGCCGAAAGTTCAAAAACAAGCAAAACCAAACAAATTATTTTTAATGATACAAAGCCATGTGGCAAAATGAAAAATAAAAGCAAGTGAAGGATGAACATAGAATTCAGGACAGTTGTTCCCTGTGGGGGTGGGGGTTTGTGATCACAGAGAAGCAGATGGAAACTTCAAAAGCAGTGGTCATTTCTAAAAACAGAATGAGCGCCCATATTTGACCTATTTTATTGTTTTTTATACCTTAAGCATAGTTTATGACTATTGTTTCGTTTCTAATCAATATTTAAAGCAATTGAAGAAACTAAAGGAAAAAATAAGACCTTGCCGAAGATGGCAGAGGAAGGTGTCATATTTTTTCCTTATAAAGTTTCTGGCATCTTTGAAAAATCCATGGCTGGGGTGCCTGAGTGGCTCAGTCGGTTAGGTGTCCGACTTCGGCTCAGGTCATGAGCTCATGGTTCGTGGGTTCAAGCCCCATGCTGTGCTGACAGCTCAGAGCCTAGAGCCTGCTTCGGATTCTGTATCTCCCTCTCTCTCTGACCCTCCCCTGTTCATGCTGTCTCTCTCTCTCTCTCTGTCTAATTAAACATTTAAAAAAATTTTTAAAAAATCCACGGAAGTGGATTTGGATGTAGAATTTTCATTATTTAAAGACTTTGTTTTCAAACAAACAACAATGGCAACAAACAGTGGCATGGACGCCTCTGATTACAGCCTGTCCAAAAGGCAACATGGCGGAATGGTAAAATCCTTCCCTTCAACATGTATTTTTTTTTTTTTTTTAATTTCTGAGGGAGAGAGAAACAGCGTGAGCAGGGGAGGGTCAGAGAGAGAGGGAGACACAGAATCCAAAATAGGCTCCAGGCTCTGAGCTAGCTGTCAGCACAGAGCCCTATGCGGGGCTTGAACCCACAAACCACAAGATCATGACCTGAGCTGAAGTTGGACGCTTAACCGACTGAGCCACCCAGGTGCCCCCAACATGGGGTTTTTAAACGTTGCAACTCAAGGCCTTTTTCCTCCTCCTGATTACAGACTGTGGCTCCTTTCCATCCCCCGACCAAAGAGGTATAGGAAATAGGATTCCACCATCCATCATAAGCCACTAAGAATTTCTCTCTTCAGTTACTTAGAATCAGTTTTTAAGGAACAAAACTCAAATTATCAGTCAATTTAATGTTACCTCTTATTTTAAATCCTTATAGTTTTTACAGCTGTGGTAGTTACTTGAAGTCCATCACTGTTCACTTCTCAGTTACACCCCATCGGCCCCCAAGCTCTGCTCCACTGTCTCCTCTTTTGTGAGGATGTCTTTTCTACCATCAGTGTGCCCTTTTCCAAGATTTGCTTTCAGACAGAGTAACTCCATTGTCCCCTTCGCACTTTGCACACACTTTGAGCAAAAACCCCTTATTAGCATTCTGCTTGCCTACTATTAGTTATTTATTGTCATTCTCATCTACAATGGATGTTCTTTAAGGTGGGATATCAAATCATAAGAATCTCTAAATTATACTCTGAATATTCAACAGCAAAGAGTCCTGTATGAAGTGATCATAAAAATAGTAGACAATATCTATTCTAGTCATCTACTGTTGCATAACTCATCACTCTAAAGCAGGGGCTTAGAAACCAGGATTTCTTTTTGTCTTTCCTGGTTCTCAGCTGGGTGAGTTCCTTTGAGGTTCTGTCATGCCGTTGCATTCAGATGGTTGCCTCAAAGCTGGACCAGGCTGAATGTCCGAGATGGCTTCCTGACTCTCACGTCTGGTGCCTGGATCCCCTTAGCCTGCCTGTCTCCATGAGGGCTCTCCCTGCCTGGCTTATGCTTCTCCATGGCTTCTCCACATGGCTTCTACTTCTCACAGCATGGTGGCCATAGCATATGACTGGTGGAAGCCAGCTTGCAAAGGCAGGAAGCGGAGATGTCTGGTTGTGAAGGCCTCTACTCAGACTTGGCATGGTGCCCCTGCTGTCATATTCCATTGGTCTATGCTATCACAGGCCCATACAAGTTAAAGAAGGTGAAGAAAAAGATTCACCTCTGAATGGGAAGTATACAGGTCAATTGCACTAGAGCATGTAGCCATGATCGGAAAGTACAATCTGCTACAACATCTATGGAATACGCCCTCTGTGTCATAGTGCTAAACATACTGCACATATGAAGTCACTTAACCTTCTCAACAATGCTTTGAGAAAGCTACTATTTCCACTTAATAAATAAAGAAAATGAGGCTCAGAGAGGCTAGTTGATTGCTTTAAATGTCGCAGCCACTAAGTGGTAGAGCTGATATTCCAGTTAGATCACTCCGGAGGTCTCTCTCTTTAAATTTCTTTAAGTTTATTTATTTATTTTTCACACATGCGCGAGAGAAACAGAACATGTGGGGGAGGATCGGCAGAGAGAAGGAAAGATAGAACCCCAAGCAGGCTTCACACCATCAGCACAGAGCCTGATGCAGGGCTCGAACTCATGAACCAAGAGATCATGACCTGAGCTGAGATCAAGAGACAGTCGGGAGCTTAATCTACTGCATGACCCAGGTGCCCCCAGAATCCACTCTCTTAATCACAGAAATATTTGGCTTCCTTACTGTGAAAGATGAATAAATATTTGACATTAATACTTCTTTTCTCTGACTAACTCAACAGAATAGTTTTTAAGCTCCTAAAATATGTATCTTTTCTTAAAATATATTTTTATTTATTTCTAGGAGAGAGAGAGAGAGAGAGAGAGAGAGCGTGAGCAGGGGAGGGTCAGAGAGAGAGGGAGTCACAGACTCTGAAATAGGCTCCAGGCTCTGAGCTGGCAGTCAGCACAGAGCCCGACGCGGGGCTCGAACCCGAGAACCTTGAGATCATGACCTAAGCGAAAGTCGGACGCTCAACCGACTAAGCCACCCAGGTGCCCCAAAATATGTATCTTAAACAATACCATCTGTGCTCCCCCCAAAAGCAATAGAGAAGAATGGAAAGTGAGAACAGAGAACCATGAGTAGATCCTCCTACATTTCTACTTGATATTTGGTCTGTGATAGAAATCCTGTGCTCTTTTTTTGTGACCTTGCCTCTCTTGACCAGGAATTCTGAAATTCCACGTAACCAGGCCTCCTGGAAATTCCTTTTGCTCTTCCTAATGGGTATCTTTTTCTGATTTTAGCCCCAAATCATATCCACCCACAACTTCTGAAAAGCTTTTCAGCTTTTTGGTATCAGGTACATTTGGACATGACCAAACGTTGGCATGAAGGCACCTTGGCTCTCTTCCTGTATCTTATTGGTGGGGGAACGTTGGGTATATGGAAACTAGAACAAGCTGGTGACTGGGGGCTTGGTTTTCATGGAGTACCCAACCAGAAATCCTGGAGCTGACTTTCAGTTTCTCTGCACATTTACATAATCAAATACCACGTGATTATCATAAGCTGTCATTATAGGTCAGGTCCTCCATATAGTGGCCTGGCTCATGAGACTCCCCACGGTTGCTGGTTTTGCTTATTGCCAAGTAGTGAAATACAGTGTCTGAGGACATGGAGGTATTAACAGAGCTGTCAAATTAGTTCATGAGAAGTGTTGTTTTCTAGCAATGGGAGAATATAAAATATGACATGCCTAAATGATGGAAGATTGTGTGGCTATGTAAATAAGTTTAGTTATACTGGAAAATAGTTATGATACATTAATGTTAAAATCAAAATAGGATGCATAGTTTTATAAGAGTCTTAGGGGCATCTGGGTGGCTCAGTTGGTTAAGTGTCCAACTCTTTGTATTGGCTCACATCATGATCTTACTGTTCATGAGATAGAGCTCCACATTGGGCTTAGGGCTGACAGCATGGAGCCTGCTTGGGATTCTCTCTACCTCCCTCTCTCTCTCTCTGCCCCTCCTCTGCTCATGTGAGCATGTGCTCTCTGTCTTTCTCTCTCTCAAAATAAATAAACATTTTAAAAAAGAAAAAAACCCAAAAGCCTAAAAAACACCCAATAATGTTGACCACTTTTCAATGGTTCCATTGTGGTATTTTTGTCTTTGTATGTTTTTGTATTTTAACCTTTTCTACAATGAATATACATGACTTGTGTGATAATAGTAAGCACAATATTAAAATATGTCACAGCCTTCTCTATTCTTTGTGATGTTTTTAAAGGCCACAAGCATGAAAGGTCTAAACTTGTGGTGAGTCAGCGGGAGACTTGAGTTTGTTCAGCTGGAAGCCTCCTGTGTGGTGGCAGGTGAGTTAAGTCAGGGAGTTCCTTCACCAGCTGGCAATTTTGCCATTAAGAGGGAAGGAAGTCTGTCTCGGAATTCTGCATCGCCCCATCCTCACACATCTCCATGAGTCTCAGGACCAACCGCACTTGCTGTTCCTGCACAAAACCACTGGCCAAGTCGACAACCTGTGGCCAACACTCGCCCTGCAGCCCACCTGTGTCCTCTCACAGCGTGCAGCTTTTTAATTACCAGCCAACCATGATGCTGAATGTTAGCTACGTGACTCTGATAGCACCAGCGGATGGGCCTGGTTGGTCCGAGAGCAGATTCGTAATTACTTCTGGGTAACTAGGAAGCCAGCCACACTGACGACTCTGCTGGGTACGAGACTCTGATCTCAGGATGCCAAAATTGCTGCTTCTCCTTTCCCCAAGATTCAGGGGGATTTACACTTATTAATTCCTACAAATCAAAATGAAATTGTTCCCCAAGGTCAAGGGCAGGAGTTGTTCACATATATCATGGAAGAAAATAATGACCCAGGATTTACAGAGAGTTTTGTCATGCATACATACAGAGGAAAATAGCATTTATTGGGCACCTTCTATGTACCAGACACAGCGCTGGGCTCCTTGAAGAGAAGATGATGTGTATCCCCACCCAGTGATTGAGTGGCTTTTATCATGTGAGGTTTCAAAGAGAAAATATGGCTCTCGTAAGCAAAACAGTCATTCAATTTGGGGATGTGTCCCTGATGAGAAATAGGTAAAGATGACATTCTCAATCATTGTGAAGCAGTTCCACATGCTGCAAACATCATGGATGTTGGCATACGAGAAGTGTGGCTTTAGCTGCCTCTGAATTGGGAAAACCTGTTACCCAGGGTGGTGGTCTTACATGAGGACGTGGGAGTGGGGTTTTGTGCTGAGTCGTCACAGCGTGAACAGATCCTCACGCAAACGACTAGCTGTGTGCTGGCCATAGGCACTCTTGGTCTGCAGACTTTTTCTTCTCTTTATCCTTTCTTTCTCACAACCAGACGCTGAACGTAGGTGGGAAAAGTATTGCGGGGGAGCATTGTTACTTCCTTACCAGAATATGCAGTGTCAACGAATAACATGCCTTGAAGTTGACTTTGTTGGTGTCAGTATAAAGAGGATCTTTCTTCCCATATTTAAGCCCACTGTCTCAGAAGGTAGTGAGCCCTTATCCTAGAGCATTCTAGAAGACTCTCGAGTCTAGGGTTAGAGCCACGGGTAGACACTTGAATTCCCTACTCCTAAGACTCTCTAGCTCTCAGACTACTTTACTATTTTGTTTTGTTTACCACTGACACTCTTGCCGGAATAAATGAATATGAAAAACAAGTTCCCTGAAGCAAGAAAAGAGATAATAGGTTATTGTCAGATAATTTGATTGAACCTGTGTCCCTGTTTAATAATAGACTGTCACAGTTTGTTTTACATGTGACAGGACACACAGCATTGCATGCTAGGGACCATAGTGACACAGCCTTCTAATACTCCTAGAGTATAAAGTTTAATCTTGGTAATAAAATTGCCTCATAAAACTTTATGGGTAACAACTGAAATGTCCAACACCAAGGTCAAGATAAAAATAAACCACCAGATAAAATACACATCCACCATTCCTGATCCAAATTCCTTAGGGCTAGGGATTCAGAATATTTTGGAATTTAGGAAAGTAATATTGTACATGTAGCTAATATTACTAATTTCCCCTCTAAGTTTTGGAGAAATGGCTAGGCATTAAACATACTCATATTTCTACCTGTGAAACATAGAGGTATATTCACAGGAAGTGGGATAAATGAAGAACATACATCACTTCACTGCAGGTCCAGTTTTGCTGCCAAATTAGTTACAAACATTTTTCAGTAGTTTGAAGCTTTTGGCTTTGGAATTGTGGATAAAGGATTATGAACCTGATTTAAGCACTAGCCTGAAAACACAGTGATTTTGTTTAAAAAAATTTTTTTATGTCTTATTTATTTTTGAGAGAGAGAGAGTGACAGTGTGAGCAGGAGAGGGACAGAAAGAGAGGGATACACAGAAGCTGAAGACGGATTCCAGGCTCTGAGCTAGCTATCAGCACAGAGCCTGACGTGGGGTTCGAACCCACAAACCACGAGATCATGACCTGAGCTGAAGCTGGACGCTTAACCAACTGAGCCATCCAGGCACCCCAAAACACTGTGATTTTGAAGAAGACCATAACGTGGGACAGTACTCATAACACAAAACAGTATTATGAGATGAATGAAAACAGTAGATGTTCTAAAAGTAGGTTTCCTGAAATTTTAAAATATTACACAAAGATACAGAAAAAGAACTTCAGAAACCTGCAGCAAGATAGTGGTTAATTTTGGATGCTAGGGAAAACATGGTAACTTTTGTTTTCTTCTTTGTAATTTTGTACATTTTCTAAAATTTCCAAGAGGACTATGAATAATTTTAACAACAAACAAAGCTGGCTTGCCATCGCAACTTTCCAGCCTGTGGGGACACTGCAGGGACACATTATACCCCCATTAGTCCCCAGTCTGGGATGTGTGACGGTGTCTCCCTCCTGAGTGCCGGAAGCAGCCTGGCCAGCATCGGGCGTTAGCTTACTGGAAAGTGCTAGAGGCAATCACTCTAGTGACCTCTGTCTCTTTCAAAACACTCAAAACTACAGCACCAAGGTTCTTATCAGTTCTGTCCAGAATGATGAAGAGATCCTGGAAATAAACCCCAAGACCCTTTTATTCAGCCCCGATGGAGTAAGCGTGTCTGCCTACTCTTCCCTAACAGCGCCCATGTGCTGCAAGGAGTAGGGCTTTAGGCAGTTGGATTGATTGTTAGGGAAGCTGAAAGCTTTGTTGCGGGGAGAGTAACTGTGAAGTAGCCTGCTAATTTCAGAAGCAGTTTAGAACCAGGACATCTGTTCTTGCTGTCTTGGAACATCTTTGTTCTTTCTTTCCTGGTTTTCTTCTCTCACAACCACTGTTGAGCGTTGTTTATCCTCACTGATGTACATGGAGCAGTCTTTGGTTTTTCAAGTCAGGTCTCTGATATATGTACACATTTGCTCTTTAATTTGTGCCATTCTGCAGAACATTTATGGTAGTCAGTTGCATTTGAAACGGAATTTTAAAAAAGGACCAATAATAACGATGTTTGTTATTAAATCTGGATGAATGAAAAGAAAAAAACACTGGAGGCACTTTGCTGTCACTTGCTGCATAAGACTAAAATGATCTGCTCAACATACAGCTAATGCTGTTTGAGGGCAGGGACTAGCTCTTCCTCGTCTTTATAAGGGAGGCGCCTAGCCTGAAGCCCAGCTCAGGGTATACTCAGCAAATGCTTTTGACTGGGCTAATATATTTATAGGGGGAAATATGTATTGTATTGTGCATATGTATACACACATGTGTACATATATGTATACATACGTGTGTATAAATATGTAATTTATCTCTATATCATTTTTTTCTTCTGTGCGCATTTATTCATTCATTGTAGAAGTGCCCAGTGGGAGACAGTAAGGAATTAGCTGTAGCTACAAAGGCCATTTAGAATTCCAGGTTATAAAACAGCAAGGAATTCCAAGTTCCACGGTTATATGACCACTTAGACCAGCATCTCACAACCTTAGCTGCAGATTAGACTGAGTTGAGCATGGTAAGTAAAGTCAGTGTCTGGGGATTCTGATTTCTTTGGTCTGGGGAATGACACTGATCTTGCTTCTCACTTGGAGCCTCCTTGATGACCCTTTTGTTCAGAAGGATTTAAAATCTACTGCAGTGGGGCGCCTGAGAGGCTCAGTTGGTTAAGCATCCGACTTCGGCTCAGGTCATGATCTCACGATTCGTGGGTTCAAGCCCCGCGTCAGGCTCTGAACTGGCATTCAGCTCAGAGCCTGGAGCCTGTTTCAGATTCTGTGTTTCTCTCTCTCTCTGACCCTCCCCTGCTCACACTGTCTCTCTCTCTCTCTCTCAGAAATAAATAAAACATTAAAAAATATTTTTAAATCTACTGCCGTGAATTAAGTGGGTTCATGGTTTTCACAGAGGAAGGAATGCTCCTCCAAGGCATCACAGGACAAAACATGTGTGTGTGTGTGTGTGTGTGTGTGTGTGTGTGTGTGTGGAGAGGGAGGGTCATACATTTCCAAACTATTCTCACACAATGTCCCATATGTGACTGTTTTCTCTGAGTCCTGTCTTGGTGAATATTGTAGCTGCCTCTCTAGCATGCCAGGAGAGGGCTGGCTCCGGGGCCACTGTTCTAATCAGGTGTGTCTCAAACTTAATGTGACTAGAGGTCACCTGGGGATCTTGCAGAAATACAGATTCTGAGTCAGCACCCCGAGAGGAGAAAGCTAATGTTTATGGAGTTACGGTGATTCGGTCTGTCCCCCGGGAGCTCCAGATCTGACACAAGTCTAACGCTGGAATCTTAAAGCCACCCTTTGGAAGCTTGATGAAATTGCCAAGAGGTCAACTGTCTGGCTAAAAACCGAAGCAACCTAAAGTCCTCATGAAGGGGCAACACCTCTATTCTTTATGGAGGAGACCCTGGCACAGGGTGGGTTCACACGGAGGAACAGAAGCAGGACCTCAGGGTAGGGGCTCTTGACCACACAGCCGGATGGAAACTCGTAGCAAATTACTGCTGAGGTTGTCAAAGTCACTCCCGCATTGCCCCCAAGGAAGGGATGGGTCTGGAAACAAAGCCTGCTGCAGTGGGTTGAATGGCAACCCTAAAATATTTCCACGTCCACAGCCTGGGCACTTGTGAATGTGACCGTATGAGGGGAAAGGGTCTTTGCAGATGTAATTAAGAATTTTGAGATGAAATCATCCTGGATTAACCGGAAGGTGAGTGGGTGGGGGCCTAAACCCAATGACAAATGTCCTTACAAGAGAAAGACAAGGGAGATCTGAGGCAGGCAAAAGAAGAGAAGGCACAGACCCAGAGCAGAAAGTGGGAGAGGGCGAGGCAGACAGCAGAGAGATGCGGCCGCAAGTCAGGGAGCACCAGGGGCCACCTCCCAGGCTGGTGGCGGTGGAAGGAAGGATCCTCTCTCCCAGGTTCGAAGTGAGCGGGGGCCTGCCCACACCTTGATTTTGGACGTCTAGCCCCATAGACTGTGAGAGAATACAGTTTTGGTTGTTTTAAGTCATGCAGTTTGGTGAGAAGTGGATGCGCCTGCCTTACCATTCATTCCACGATGGGGCCACAGACCATTTATTTGTTTGTTTGTCTGACAATGAAGCTGCTGTTTGCCGCACTCATCACTGGTTATAATCTTCTGTCTGAAACATCATCCCTTTTGTCATGTGACCCTGGATCAGCCAGCCCTACTTCTGCCTCACCTGCCCAGCACACTACCTGCCTCAGTTTCCCACAAAGGTGGGGTAAACAGAAGGGGCCCTGGATTTGGAGTCAGACAGACTTGAGTGGTAGCTCCAGCTCCATCCCCACTTTCTGTGCCATCTCAGAAGAGTCACTTAGACGAGGAAGCCGATGCCCAGAGAAGTTAGTGGTGCCTGTCATCCGACTGGCCCCACCTGCTACAGGGTCAGAGGAGAAGGCCGTCCTGGCACCTCGCACAGAGGAGATGGCCCATAAGCCAGGAGCCCCGGCTTCGGCTTCTGCAGCCCACAGGCCTGGGTCTGGCTGTGTGTCAGGTCACCTCACCCTGACACCTGGGGGCATCTGGGATCACGGCGATGCTGGCACTGCAGCCTCCTGTCACTCTGGACACCAGCTCCGCCTCCAGCGTCCACCTGTGAGACCCAGGCATCACCTCCTTACCCTGGACTGTCCCCGAGCTCCCTCTAAGCCCAGGAATCCACCCAGAAGCCAGGCAGTCGACCTTCTTGAGGCCGGATCCTGCTTTCTGGAGGGAAGTTTAGGTAAGTCCTCCAATGTCCTACAGCCATAAAACGATGGGGCCAAAGGACAAGGGATTTACACTCAGGCTGCTTGACTCTGAAGCCCATGTTCTTTCCTACACTGTGACAGGGAGTGTGCTACCTTTCCAATGAGCAAACTAAAACCAATAAATGGGTAAATAGATGGCTGTTAAAATTAGTACCTCAAAATTCTCTCAATTTAAAAGTTTTGTTTTGTTTCTCATTATAAATATTTCTTACCACTTAGAGGCCTGCAATTTTTTTTTTTTTTTTTTTTTTTTTACCATAACCCTAGACATCAGGAATAGGATGGATGTTGTGCTGAATCAGATACACATCAGGATACCCTAAACTGACCGCATCATCACCCCGGCTGCTCCACGAACCCGGAACTGGACTCCAGGTTCTCTGCTGGGGCATCACGTGTGGGAAGCACGTGTTGTTTCAGTTCTGGCTTCACACACGCGGGTGTGAAGTGATGGATGGTATTTCAGGGTGCTCCCCTGGCATTCTGGGGCTGGGGTATCTCATCTCTGTCCCGGCCACACACCCATGCTGGGTGAGAACAAGTGGCCGGCCCATGAAACCAGTGTCACTACGGGGAAGATGCTTCGCTGAGCACCAACATGCGCATCCTAGGCACCAGCCTCTCGGCTCGGCTCTGCCACTGGCAATGCCCTTCCTGGGGGGGGGGGGGGGGAGGGGGGGGGGCACAGTGACACCCTTCCTTCATTCACATTCCGGTTCCCACCAGGAGAGGGGAGATTGGGACCCACAGTGACGTCCGTTACTTACTGTCTGTTCATAGTTCTTGCTGCCTCACAAAGAAGCGGGATCTTGAATTCAGCCTGTGGAAACAAAAAGTAAAACCCGTTACTGAGCTCGACACTTCATGTTTTAATTCCGGCCAACACGCCGCTGTCGCTCCCTATTAGAATGGGGGACAGGTGGGGGCTCGAGGAAATGACGGGAAGAGAGTCAATCCAGGTGGATAATTGGTTTATTTCTGGAGCGGGGCGGGGGAGGGGACTTTGCCCTGACAGGCTGTCCTCTTTCCGTCACGATCCATCGCGTCTGCCCTGGGGAGCTGCGCACACAGCCCGACCTGGTTTTCCCTGGCGTGCAATTGTGTACTTCCCCTGGGCGCCTGCTCGCGGGCTCTGCAGGGCGCCCCTGTCCGTGCAAGAGAGGGGGGGCCTTTCCTTTCAAAGTGAGGCTCTGCCATGAAATATTTATTGGAAGCAACATTTCTCTACCGCTTCAGCTACGACACAACATTTTATTTGTGGCTTGTGTTCACCCACACAGGAGAGATTATTTGCCAAATAAATTAGCAGCCGAGACCCTGGGGGTATTCAGAGGGAGCTTTCCGTCAATAATTACATTTAATCTACACAAAGACCCTGTGGGTATGTAGGATACTGGCCACCATATCAGTTGGGGTTCTAGCAAGAAATGGATGGCATCCTCAAATTGGTAGCTTGAGAACAGTTTAATAAAGAGATAGTTTAAAAGGTGTGGACAGGGTAAGGGGAATCCACAAAGGAAAGTGAGAGATGTAAGGGTGCTGTTATCATGCTCGGGGGTTCAAGGGAGCCAAGGGTCACTGGGATCCAGACATGGGGCTGGTGGGAAGGGCTTCCACAGTATGAGAGACTCAGAGGGAGAGGTCTGGGTGGGTGCAGTAGAAATCTCCATCTCACACTTCTGGCCACACTCGCATGCTGCTGTTTCCCATTGGCCAAACTTAACAGGAAGCCAAGGGTGAAGAGCCATGGATGTGGTCTCTATCCATCAGCCTCCTGGGGCTCCTTGCTGAGCAGAGCAGAGTTGAGACTGGACTTCAGTGTTAAAGAGAATGAGGCTCAGGGAGGTTAACTTATGTGCCCAAGATCATCCATCTGCAATAAAAGCCCAAATGCACAGGACTCAAAAATTCCATTTCCTGCCCAGTCACCATATTACACCCCACTGAGCTTTATGCACTTCTAGATCATTCTGCCATCCTCTGTCATCATGTATCCATCCATCTATCCAACTGCCATTTACTGAGAACTTTGTGCAAATATTGTGCCCAATAGGAGGCGGCCTCTGTTCAAGGCACTCCTAAAACTCAGGATAATATGGATTCTGCATCTCTCTATGATGGCTGTTATCAAAGTGCTCTGCAAAAACAGATTCATCTAGGGGCGCCTGGGTGGCTCAGTAGGTTGAGCGTCTGACTTCGGCTCAGGTCATGATCTCGTGGTTCGTGGGTTCGAGCCCCGAGTTGGGCTCTGTGCTGACAGCTAGCTCAGAGCCTGAAGCCTGCTTCTGATTCTGTGTCTTCCTCTCTCTCTGACCCTCTCCTCCTCACACTGTCTGTCTCTCTCTCTCTCAAAAAAAAAAAAAAAAACATTTAAAACCAAAAACAGATGTATATAAAGCAAAACAAATCCTCTGTGCCTTGGAGGTCAGGGGAATCTTTATTTATTTATTTATTTATTTTAAATGTTTATTTTTTCAGAGAGTGAGACAGAAGGTGGGTAGGGGTGGGGGAGAGAGAGGGAGACACAGAATCTGAAGCAGGCTCTGTTTGAGGCTCTCAGCCAGCTCTTAAGTGAAGGAATCACAGGGTGTGGGGCAGTCCCTTCCAAGGTTTACTGCCTTGGATCAGAGGTCTGGGGAGGTGGCCAGGGAAGATGCTTTCTAGCTTCACTTTCCATCCACTGTATAGCCTTGAACAAGGCATTAAAATGCTCCGCCTCAGTTTTTCATCTGAGACATGATCAGGTTGGGCCAAATAGGTCTTTCAGTTCCAAGATTCTATAAAATAGTTCCATTTAAAAAACTGTAATTCTTTCATATCTGGTGACAAAAAATGGTCTCAGAAAGTTGGATGTATGTTATTACGTTTCTTCTATTTTATTTCCTCTAATAAAGCTTCCTGTGGAGCCACAGTACAGAGGCTTTGCCAAAGTGTCCACACATATGGCATCAGGGATGAACAGGGTAGGGACGGGGGAAAGAATACTTAACTTTTGCCTTTGTCCTTCAACCTTTGTAAATTACTTCATCTGTAACAGCTTGTATTTTAAAATCTTAATAAGAGTTCAAAAAAACTCTTAATAGGAGTTTGAGAGATGTGGGAATAATCTGTTGTACAAAAAATAATTTTAAATGGTCAGGAAAGGAGTCCAAATTTTCTGGCATTTAAAAAGAAAACTTTGGGGTCTTAGTGACCCACAGCAGAGTCTGAGCCAGCCAGGCAATGGCATCAGCATGACATATTAGATGGCACTCCACAGGGCGAGGGGCTCTTTGCTTTATTCTGAGTGTCTAAGACCCATCTTAGAAGGCTGTGGTTCTACCTGACCTCAGTCACTTTATGAAGGATGTGGTGAGAATGAGGTGTGGTGACTCTGATGGAAAGAATTTCATGTCCATCGGTTTTAGGAAGGTGCTATATTATGAAAAGGGCAAGGCCCTTCCCTTCCTGACAGGCATATTTTCAGAAGGAATGTAATGAACATCGAAAGCCTGGTATGTGTCCATGCCCCACCACAGCAACCCCATATCACCTGGATTATCATCCTTATTCTATACGAAACCAAACAGATATTCACAGGCAGTAAGTAACGTGCCCTACGTTGCACATACAATAAGCGGGTATTGCGAACCATTCCCCTTGGTGCTTTTTAGTTATCTGCTGGGACAATAATCTCCCTGCTCTGAGCCTCAGTTTGCTTCTCCACAAAGTGGGGGTAACACAACAGCTATGGTAGGGCTCTTGTGGAGGTTACACGGGAACATAAGATGTCTAAGATGTGAAAAGATGGTGATTGCTGTTAATTTGAACTTTAAGACTGAATGTCCTGTACGACTTTTATTTATTTATTTACTTTTAAAGTTTGTTTATTTATTTATTTATTTAATGTTTTTTATTTATTTCTGAGAAAGAGAGAGAGACAGTGTAAGTAGGGGAGGGTCAGAGAGAGTGGGAGACACAGAATCTGAAACAGGCTCCAGGCTCTGTGCTGGCTGTCAGCACAGAGCCAGACATGGGGCTTGAACCCATGAACTGTGAGATCATGACCTGAGCCGAAGTCATATGCCTAACCGACTGAGCCAAGCAGGTGCCCCTAAAGCTTACTTATTTATTTTGAGAGAGACAGATACATGAGTGGAGGAGAGGCAGAGAGAGAGAGAGAGAGGGAGAGAGAGGGAGGGAGAGACAATCCCAAGCAAGCTCCACACCGGGAACGCAGAGCTCAGTGCGTGACTTGAGCCCACAAAGCTGCAAGATTGTGACCTGAGCCGAAATCAAGAGTGGATGCTTAACTGACTGAGTCACCCAGGTGTCCCTAAATGTCCTGTTTGATTTTTAGGTTTTAGTCTCCAGAAATGAGAAGCTCTTCCCTGCCATTCATGACTGCCAGTGGGGTAAACTCAGGTTCTCACAACTGTCTGCCCTTCAGGATTACCTGGGAACTTTAACAAATAACTAGTCCTCCAGAAAGTTTGATCCAGTTGTTCTGGGGTGGAGCCAAGGTGTTGATATTTTTAAAATGGCCCAAGTATTTTAACGGGCAGTAAGGCAGAAGGAAGTGGACGTGAGAATTCCCCTTCTCCCCTCTGTCCACCCTGTGCCTCTCCCTGGCATTTTCTCATTCCTGGGTGAAGTACCACACTTCTATCTGCCTTGCTGTCTCAGACTCATCCTAAACTTGGAAATGCAGGCACACCGCTACTCACAAAGAATCTTCAGTCTGCTTAGAGTTGTTTCTGAGTTACTTCCCAGTGAACTGTGTAAAGAAAACCTGCCAAGTCCAGACACTGATGCCACAGATCAGAGAGGGGAAGGCTTCTAATCTCACTGGGTGGCGATTCCTCTCCCGGATCTTGTTTATAAGCAACGAGTGAGTAAAAATCCAGGCTCATACAATTGTTGTTCGGGTAGACTTTGTTTGTATATCTTGAGAACATTTTCTGAGGTTCTTCTATGCATTGGGCACCGTTCAGATGCTAGTAATTAGAGACCACAGAGCAAGGCCCTGCCTCATCACACCGGTCTGTTTTCCCCATGATGCTACAAGCAAGCGTATAGAGCAAAACTAAATACGTATATGTAAACACGGGAAGAACGTAGGAGGATGTTGGGACACATGGGAAGGCATGCTCAGAGGGGTCCACAGAGCTCCTTATGGGATCAGTGTAAGATTTCCTTACCCACTACTGCTCACAGGTAGCCCTGACCCCTACTTTATGCATCGTAAGGGAAGGGCGACTTCAGGGTCTACAAACTGTTCAAGATAAAAGAGCATCATGGATGCTTGCTTTTCTTGCCTTCACTGAGCAACATGGGGAGGCTGCCATGCCCAGCCAGGGAGAGAATACCATGTGTTTGTATACTTTTTCTAGGAATCAGGGCATTTATTCCAGTTTCTCTTCTTCATTAGCCACAGAGGCAAAGCCTAAGTGTGGCTTTCGTGATCAGAGAGAAGGGATTCTTAGGTGCCATCATTCAGTCACAGCAGGGCACTTGGTGCAAATGTCACTAATCTGTCCAGAGCCAGGTTTGTGGTGAGGATGTTGAGAGAAGCATGTGGGGGTCTCCAGAAGAGGCCACACTCAGCCTGCAGGGCCCACAGCCAGGGAGGGACAAGGTAGGAGATCTTGGAGCCCTGGGGAGTCACAGGGAGAGGCCACCTCTTTTCACGATGACTGTTTATTTCTCCAACAAGGAGAGATATCAACTGCATTGGATGCCAATGCAAATCGAATCTTAAATGCCAACCTGGGCACTATAATTGCCTGTGTACCAGCTTTCAAAGCCTAGGCAAAGGAAACAAAATACACTCTTAATTAATTTGGGCTTAGAAATCTGTGCTCTCAATTCAGTGATAGAGTTCTCATGGGATTTACAGATACCTAAGACTCTAGAGATCTTTGGAGTCCAAAATGAAGTCCAGTTTGAAAAACACTGCTCTGCTCTATGATGCCTCCCATTACAACTTAACCCACTGCTCTCAAGGTATAAAGATGACCGTGTCAAAGAGAGGTGCACAGCACAGCTGGGGTCCTGGGAGTAGAGAAGTCCCTTCCCTAACCAATCTTTTAGACCAAATAACCCCACAGTTTTGGAGGGAATGGTCCCAATTACTGTGTTTGATTATCCTACTAAGTAATTTGTGCACTGAAAAGCATTTTTTTATTTTAAAAATGTTTATTTATTTATTTTGAGAAAGAGAGAGAGAGAGACAGACACAGAGCAGAGGAGGGGCAGAGAGAGAGAGAGAGAGACAGAATTCCAAGGAGTCTCTGAGTTGTCAGCATGGAGCCAGAAGCAGGGCTCGATCTCATGAATCCTGAAATCATTACCTGAGCCAAATCAAGAGTCAGACACTTAACAGACTGAGGCTCCCAAGCAACCCTGAAAAGCATTTTTTTAAATAATAGATTTGATGGTTAAAACACATAAATATTTCAGAAAACTAAAATAAAGGAAGCAAGTTCCTATAGATAGGAGTATGCATAAGATTTCTAAGGAACAGACATTCGATCTGGGCTTTAAAACCGGGGTGGCTGCTTCTGAGCTTGAAACCCACCTGGGGTCTCAGTGTGAGGAAGAAAAGACTTGTTTTATAAATGGATTGGATTTTGGTGCGGATCTTAATCCAAAAATAATTAATACCCTTACGGTATCATAAGAAGTTTAAACAATTGGAAATATGTAGAGCAACAAATCATATTTCCTTGTTATCCCGGAGAACTCTTGTTCTCCACTGGGAATTCGCCAGTGCTACCAAACTGAGCTTGCAAAGAGCCATGTTATCATAAATATTTCGGCTGCATTTCACCTGATCCAAAATTAATATTTTATGAAGGAAAAACAATGCTTTTATAGTGAGGGATTTTTTTTGCCCTCAAATATATCTTACTTATTCCTCGAAGATAAGGCTTATAAAAATGCTAGCCTCTTTATTTCAAAGTTTAAGAAACAGCATTCTTGTAACGATGGTGCACCTGAGCAGAGATAGAGGAAATGGCTGAAAGCAAACTATGAACTGTGGAAGAGAATATTAAAGATAGTCAAGAAGGTACGACATAGCTCCACAGCTAAAACTGGGTCATGGCTGGAAGGGAGGGTCAAAATGAAGGCTTGATTCTTTTCCTCATTAAAACACAAAACAGAAGAAGAACCGAACATGAAGTGCATACAACACACATCTGATTTTCTATACCTTCACAACCAACAGATCCAAAGTGGTGGGCGTTACTTGGAGTTGAAGGAGGGGCTACCGAGTGAATATTTGGAGAAAAGGGACAAGGAGTGTGTGTGTGTGTGTGCCTATGCACACCTCCATGTGCTTTAAGTAAATGTGTTAAAATATCTGATTTCTCAGACACAGATGTTTATTAATTTGGTCCCAATTGTATGCAATTTTCTTCTATTTTCACATAAAAATGAGAAAGTGACATCTTTGACTTAGAGGAATGCTCAGACTTAGAGGAAGCTGTATGCTGATTAGATTTCTATTTCTGTACCCTGGTCAGAGCAATCAGCTACATTTAATTAAGTATAACATTTAATTTTATTGGATTTCCAACAAATGGAAGGCTTTGGAGTCATATGGATTGTTAGTATAGATTTTTTTTTGAGGAATATGGGAGACTGCTTTCCTACTTTTTCTGCTATTAAGTATGGGCATATTTTAAAAAAAGATTTTGCAACTGTCCTGGTAACAAGTAACTTCCCTTAAGTATCTCAAGTCAATGTGAATGTGCATCCATTTTTTATTTTAAATGATTTTGAAAACACCCTTAATGATCTGATGCAATCTATAGACTTATTCCTCCTAGTGCATTTTGTTTTTAAAACACATCTTCTTGTCTCTTTTCCAGAAGGCGTTCCTTTCCTTCCATAATAGGCTTTTTCTCCCTCCCCCCCACGCTTTAAATGTTATAGTAAATAGTCTCTTTCTTTATCCTTTTTCTCTCTCACTCCTGTTGTTTTCTTATATCCATTTTCTTCCTTCTGTTCTCCCTTCCTTCATTTTCCTCTTCTTTCCTCTCCTCTTTCTCCCCATCCTTTTCTTCATCATTCCCTCTTCCTGCCTTCTCATCATTGAAGTTGTTCTATTGCTCAGATAAAACTAGACTGTAGCAAAACTAAAATGTAAATGATCAGGAGCCTAATTAGATGTTTCCTTATCATTTTTCAAAAAGGCTTACTTGTTTGCATCACCCCATTTTCATTTGGCTGTCATAAATCATGGCAGAATTGCACTGATTGGGACCAGTACTGCCAGACCCCTAATCTATCATCTATCTATCTATCTGTCTGTCTGTCTGTCTATCCATCCATCCATCCATCCATCCATCCATTTATCTGTCCATCTGTCTGCCATCTATTGTCTATCTGTCATCATCTGCCACAATTTATAGGCTGGCCTTGGGTGGAGACAGGTCTGGTGACCCTACTTCCCGCATGGACATCTAAAGTCTGCAGGTGAAAGCACTGTCATTCTTGAAATACTCATGTATTAAGCACTTGCTATATGTTTGTCATTTTCTGATAAGCTGTTTCACAGTAAGGTGGGCCTCAAAGAAGTTTGAGAGCATTTTTAAATCCAAAAATGGGGCATGAAAAGTCAGGTAGTCTAATAGAGACTGGACTGAGAGTAATGTAATCTATAACAAAAACAACAACAACAACAACAACAAAAATAAAAGTAATGCCATCTGCTGAATTCCAGAACCCTATGTAGGACACCCTGTTTACTTTAGATTCCACTGTACAGCAACAATCCAAATGACCCAGATTTTTCAATATTGAGCAATACTGTCATTTTGTTCAGCAAGACTTCTCTTGAGCCAAATCTGTCTACTGAACAAATGCACAGTGTGGATTCAGATGAGGTCATTGCTTTCTTTGTAATTTCAAGAGCATTTAGAACTTAACTCCTGAATTGAGCTTCCTCCATATAATTAACTCTTTCTTTGACTTTTCTTTTATTCAGGATCGCTCACTTGGCAAGATTGGAAGCAAATCCCTAAGCCCAGGTGTGCTGAACTGTACAGCATGTCATGCAACTTGAGTCTCAGTTTCTCCAGCCCGAATAAAAGGGGATATAAACACTGCCTGCTATAGAATGGGTTTGAAGACCAAGTGGGATGGTGGAAGTGAAAGTATCTTGTCAACTATAAGTAGCTATGCAATATTGTTCAACAGGCAACTGTTGAACAATTTCTAAGCGTCAGTACCATGAAGGACGGTGAGGATTTGAAATTGGCAAGGAAAGTGTTCTAAAGAAATTTTTATCATTTTTCATTAAGTCTTAATACTTTCAGAGGATCAGTACACTTGGGGAGTTGTAAGATGCTATCGAGACTTTGACAGATGAACGATTAAAATAATCAGAAAATGATGAGATTAGCTTCCTGGAGAAGTCACCTTAAAAGAGGATTTCTTTAGGTCAAAACTCTTTTTTTTAATGTTTATTTATTCTTGAGAGAGAGAGACAGACAGACAGACAGAGAGAGCAAGCAGTCAAGGGTCAGAGAGAGGGAGACACAGAATCAAATGTAGGCTCCAGGCCCTAAGCTGTCAGCACAGAGCCCAACGCAGGGCTCCAACTCATGAACCACAAAATCATGACCTGAGCTGAAATGGGAGGCTTAACTGACTGACCACCTAGGTGCCCCAGTCAATACACAATAAAGCAAAACAAAAAAATATCCAAAGAATCTAATGAAAGCTTGCCTGTATATAAAATAAACTCATGATAACTGTGCTAAAAATTCTTTTATAGCCACTGTTCTTTACTTGGCACTTAATAATTGCTGCCCACTATAATGCATACTTTTTATATACTGCATATCATTTCTCCCCACAAATCCAGAAGATGGGTATTGCAATTCCATTTTATAAAGGATAACTAGAGGTCCTGAGAGGTTAAATAATGCCCCAAATCATTCTTCTAGGAAGTAACAGTCTGAATCCAAACACAGGCTATTTATTTCTCAAGGAGTGGGTGGAGTGTGTAGTAAAAAGAGTTTGAGAACAGAAGTAGGAGTTTGGGCTAGGGAAGTGTTCTTACAGGGGATATCCAGACAAGTAGAGCTGGTCAGGATATCCCCAGCCATGCCCAGAAGTAAGGGGAACCTGATCTATGAACATCCATAGGTAGTCATGGGGCAGACTGCCTCCTGGGTGTCTATCAAGATATCAGACCATCCGTACCTTGGTGAACTGAACGACTGTGATCACCTAGCTCTGACTTTGTTTTCAGAAGGCTACCTTCTGGCAGTAATTTGGTTTCTTGCATAGATTTGATTACTGGAAAGGAACATATAACCGATGTACACTTTTAACACTTGAGCGGAGTTACAGAAGATAAATGTACAATGCCAGAATGCTCGAAACAACATCCCTGAGTCCCATCAACTTTGGATACCCTGGATGAAATCTGCAAAGCTGATAACTAAATCTGGGTCCACAGAGACTCTCAGAGGTTGGGCCTGGGCTATTAGCCACCCCTCATATTTATCTCACACTAAATTCAACAGAGAACCCACCACCATGGAAAGCTATGCCTTCAAACATGGATATTGAATTTCCATGTTGTGTCCAGATCTTTTGGCTCCTCTTAGTTTATAAAGCAAATAGCTGTGTACCGCGGACTTTCATTTCTAATGCTTAGGTGTCTGGAAAGAATCTTTCAATTAGCATCACTAATGAAATAAAATAACCAAACTTATACACTTGTTTTGCTATTGCTTGTGGACTCAGGAAGACCTGGGTCCCATTTCTGACTTTCCCTCTTATTCACTGTGTAAAATGGACAATGTAGGGAATTTCTCTGAACCTAAGCATCCTCTTGGACAGAGTAAGAATAAATATACCCACTAAAAATAAAGAGTGAACCATGATGATGATTTCCAATATATTCTGTCCACAAAAGTAACAAATGAAACAAAACCCACAAAGGATATTCCCATAATGACTTTTTTTCCACTGTTTGTTTTTCATGGTAATTTTTCTTTCTTAAGTTACTGATATTGAACTTATTTAACTGGATCTTTCTCAGACTTATTGATAATTCACTTCACAATATCACTGGAGATTTTGTTTCAATCTGTAAAAATAAATCTAACTTAGATTTGAATAGTTATCTCTGTTTAATGATGTAACCCCTTTGAGCATTGTTTCTTTCTCATACAAGAAAGGGTAGACATAGCCTGGAGGAATTCTCCAGAACTCAGGTCTTGGTGGACCTTGGCAGTTGTCTGCAATGGTGCATGTAACAGCTTTTTAAAAATTATTATTGAAGTATAGTCAACACCTGAACACAACTACTTTATGTAATGGTGTTCAGAAAAAGATACTTCCATCTAGCTCTGCTACTGACCGTGTGACCTTGGCAATGAAACTACCTAGCTGCCATTTGTCCATTGCCCAAATATCATTTCTGTGTCAGACGCTGCATGTACATCTGCTCTCACATTCACAGCAACACACAAAGTGTATTATTTTACCCAGTTTCAAATTACAATGCATCAACATCAAACTGAAGCTCAGAGAGGGTAAGCCACTTACCCCAAGACACAGAAGTTGCACACCACGTTCATTACGGTTTAGACTGACTTCAAAGTTCCTTCTCTTTCTCTTTCACCATGCTATACACCCCCATAAACTCTCCTTAGCCTCTGTGGCATCTTTTAAATGACCTGAAGTCACTCTCTCTACTTAGTGAAGGCTGCCTGCACAGGCAATGAAACTGTGGTATATTACTATTCTCTAATGAGTTTGTTAAAATGAAATATTCATAAATGTATCTGTATTAAAAATTTCATGGTGGTTATGGGCATGTTTTAGGAATAAGGCCAGCATTGATTTGGGGTGAAGAAAGTAATGACAAGTGAACCATCATTTACTTAGTGCCTACCAAGTGTTATATATGTACCATATTTCATTTAATGTAAATATTATATTATTGAGGCTAAGAAGTTCTCAGTGCAAGTGCTATGTGATGCTGCTCCATTATAAAGATGCAGGAATTGAGGATTGAAGGAGATAAAGTAGCATGTCTGGTCCAAGTGGCAGAGTTTGGATCTGGACTAACTTGTCAGACGTTAAATCCCACAGTCTTTCCAGGACAGCACCTGACTCAAGGCAAAGTGAGCTAGAAATAGGGTCTCCTGATGTGAAGACCAATGCTGGCCAGATGGTACAGAAAAGAATAATCTTTGGTTTTAGAATGGTCTTGATTATGGAGTCATCTGAGAGGATTCCTTGGAGAGAAAAAGGAGAAATATCGCCTTTAGATGGCCAGTGTCTAACACTGCTCCAGGAATGGCTGCAAGATGAACTCTAGGAAGCTGCCAAGAAAAACTATTCCTCTTGGTCAGCTCAGGTGCAATCAGGGTACCTCTGAATTCTGTTAGGACATCAGTGGCTGGACAACCTTGAACACTCACTTGGACCACTCGAGTTCTCCTATAAACCAGAGATAATACTACCTAACTCAAAGTGAGGTGTGAGGATCAGGTGAGTTAATGCACACAGACTGGCTTTCAAGAGAGACAGCTGTAAACGCCAGTCACCTTTCCTGTTTCTCTGGGGCATATTTTATCTTTAGTTTCTCAGAGGCTTTCTGAAATTTTGTCATTTCTCCGGCAGACCTCCAATTGGCCTTACTACCAAGGTCTTCCTGGCTTTTGAAATAACCATTCCCTGTGGTTTGAGGGGCCTCTGGGAGTTCAAGGGAGAAACAGCACTGAGGGGCTATGATATAAGAGAAACAAAGAGTGTACTCAGGTAAGTAACATTGGCACACAATAAAAAAATCAGTATTGATAAATTTTAGCCATGACTGTATCTTGTGTCTTTACGTGTCTGTAAAGCAGACAGACTTTGATGACACTTAACTCTCTTTTCTGTGTCACTCGTTTATGTTTTGTTTGTTCTCTTCAAGAAAAACCCAACAGAGATGCCCCTTCCCCGCCCCGCACCTTAGAGGGGGAACACTGTCCCCACCTTCACCCTTACTCTTGGGGTCCTCATCCCTGTGAGTGCAGAAGGATGATTGGCGTGATTCCAAAGTCACACCAAACCAGAAAGAAAACTATTTCAATTTAAAACATTAAAAAATATATATATATATATACATATATATATATATATATCTCCACAGGGGCTCCAAGAGTTAACTTCTACTTTCAGTGACCTACTTTGACTTGAGGCTGCCTTTCTAGGGGGTTGTCCTAATGAAGGTCAACCAAGAAAGGCAGCAACCGGCCTGGCCTTTGGATTTTAGGAGCAAACAGTCAGGGGGTCCAAGCTCCAGGATGAGAAGACTGAAAACATCTAGCCTTTTAATTTTTAATGGGTAGGTATCTTGATTCTTTCTTCCAGCAGAATGAAGAGATCTTTAAAAACTGAGTTAAGGGAGCTGGCTTTCTTTATGCCGCTCGATGCTTTTTAGAAGGCCCAGCATTTAATGTTATAAAACCCTTTTTTTTTTTTGGCATGGTGTCAGCTCTTTCCTAATGATCATTTATGCCAGTGAGATGCCCACTTAGATGGAGCTGGCCTACTTAGTTTACCTGAAGAGTGTGGCCGTGCTCAAGGTCCTGTGCTGAGATGCTGGTCTCCTGCGAGGGACCCCCTTGGCGACATTGCAGAGAAGTCTGACAGCTGGTAATCCGTAAGGCAGTGCAGTGCACTACTCTCAACGCAAAGCAGTGTCCTTCAGCAGAAAGCCCCTCCTAGGTCCGTTTGAGGTTGTGTTTCCTGTGAAATGCAGCCACAGACTAGGGTGGTGGGACCTGTGTGTGGGTAGGACTTCCTCTTAGGTCTAAGTGCAGTATGTGAAAGTCTCTCAACCCCAAAGGATGTCCTTAGAGATACACAGAGTCCCTAAGCAGCCCTTCACAGCTACAAGAACAAACTCACAGATTGTGGAGCAACACTCAAGCATGAAAGGTAGGTTTTGCCACTCTTGATTCACATGCACGCTGAACACTGATTAACTTACGACCTGATGTTGCAGTGGCTTCCTGAGACCACGTAAGACATGTGGACCAGATCCCTCAGGTGCTGTGGTGAGAACATGGGTCTGGCATGACAAATGCCTGGCTCTTCTTCCGGTTGTATTAATCATTAATTGTGTGGTCTCAGACAAGTTGCAGTTTGTCAACTAGCTTCCATGCCTGTGATTCAGGGATAGTAATATTTATATTTTAGAGCTTTCCAAGAAATGAACAAAATAATATAAATAAAGACATGTAGCAAGATTTGGGGCACATATTAGGTGCTCAGCATATTTAATTTCTCTCTGCCTTGCTTCCGGTTCATTTAAGCTGGCAGTAAGTCCTGGCGAATGCCTGCTGCAATCCAGCATGTGCCACTTTACCCTCTAGTTTTATAGTAATTGAGGTTGAATCCCACAATAAATCCTAATATCATTTAAAATAAATTCACAGGTAGAAGTTTATCTTTTCTTGGGTAGATAAATCTGGAGTTGACTTAACATATACCCTCAAGGTAACACTAAAGTAAGCACTCATTAAATGTTAATTATGTGCCAAGAACTGTGCTGACCAATTTGCAAGCATTATCTTCCTAAATCTTACTGATAATCATGTGAGGAAAACGCATTTAAACAAACTCATGTTGTAATTGTGAGAACTGAAGCCTAGGGGAATCCAAGACCTTTACCCACTTTATCAATTAGCTTTTGATGTACTAGGGACTTAAAACAGTAGCCATCTTATTTATCTCACTACTGTGTGGCTCACTTGATTGGTTCATTGCTCTGGGCTTGTATTGGTTTCCTGGGGCTGCCATAGCAAAGCTCTACCCAGTTGGTGGTTAAAGCAAGACAAATGCATTGTCTGCTTCTCCGTTCTGGAGGCCAGAAGTCTGAATCAAGGTGTCCACAGGATTGGTTCCTTCGAGGCTCTGAAGATAGAGCCTATTCCAGGCCTCTGTTTTGGCTTGTAGATGGGGATCTTCACCTTCACATGGCATTCTTCCCATGCCTGTGTCCATATTTCCTCTTCTTATAAGGACACCAGTCACATAGGAGTAGAGCCCACTCTAATGACCTCATTTTAACTTGACTACCTTTTGAAGACCCTGTCTTCAAGTCAGGTCACATTCTGAGGTACTAGAGGTTAGGATTTTAACATATGAATTTGGCTGTGGGGGGGCACAACTCAACTCACAGCAGGATCCGATCATCTGGTCTCTGCTGGTTGGCTGACAGGCAGCTGGAGGACATGGGCTCCTTATATTCATGGCAGGAAGTCAGCCAGGTGCCTTACTTCTCCACCTGGCTTCTCACCATCCAAAAGACTAGGTCAGGCTCATTTACATGGTAGCCTCAGGGCTTAAGGTGCAGCAGAGTGGGAAAGTCTCAGGCTCCAGTCTTTTCCGAGTATCTGCTTGCATTCTGTTTGCCATGGTCCCATTAGCCAAAGTAAATCACAAGACCAACTCCAGAATAAATGTGGGATAAGATCATCCAGGGGGTAGATACAGGGAAGGTAGTTACTGTACCCTTCTTTGGGAAAAAAAACCCTAATGCCCATGTTGGAATCTAGTTAGTAGTTGGACTGCAACAAAAACTTAAATCTTGATCATATGAAAGGTCCCTGCTTTTTACCAAAGGAGAATTGAAGATAGTTTGGTATAGTAAGAATGTGGTTATTAGTGTAGGTGGCTTACTCTGGGGACTTAGGGAAGACTCCCCTTACGATGGGGTAATAGCAAGGTCTTTAATGGTGAGCTAGAATTTGCTAGACCTAAAGAGGGGAAAGTGGGGTGGGAGAGAAAGGGATGGAAAGAAGGAAGGAGAAAAAGAAAAGAAGGGAAGAAGAATGGAAAGAAGGAAATAAAGGAGCAGGAAGGAAAGGAGAAGGAGGGAGCAAAGATCAAGGAGAACATTCATGGTCAAAGCCATAGTTTGTCTAAATGCCTAGGTGGAAAGGTCAGCATCTGTGGCTCACTGGTGGAACTTAAAAAAGCAAAGGTGACTAAGAGCAGACTCAACAGGGAGAGTGTGGCACAGAAGCAGCTAGAGAGACCCGCTGTGCTCTCTGAGTCTGAGCCAGCCACCCACAGGCTCCCATCATGTCTTCCTTTTTCTTGCTATCCATCCTACATTCCTCAGTTGGAGGACTCCCTCACAGTCATCTTTGATTTGGGTGATAATTTATTTTGTGTTAATTGCTTCATGGGCTCTTATCTCTTGCCCACCGCACTTCATATCCCACCTGCATAGTTTATGGGGTCCATGAACCTTGAGGCATGCTAAAGGGTATTGGGAAAATCTAGAGGAGTTTGGGTTTTAATGGCCAGATCAAAATTTGTGCGATATATCACTGAAAGTCTACCTGGATTTGGGCAAAAGACTTGACCATCTGTCTCATATGTAAATTGGGGATGATAATATTTACTGTGAGGATTGCATTACTTACCTCCTACAAAGTGTCTTGTACTATGCCTGGCATCTAATTAATATCAGTCCCTTGGTTTTCCCTGGGGCCCTCTTACAGTGCCACTACAGCATAATATGAAGCCACCAGAAATACTACCTGATGGTTGGGTAAGTGACCCAGCACGACTATGAAAAAAGGATGGGTATGTGCTGAGTTCCCTGCGGGTCTGAATGGGACATTTCTGTCAATGCTTGACACAGTGAGTTTGTTGAGAATTTACTCTCTGGCTAGTCCACTCAGGATATGAAGACCTTAGGTATATTGTGTGGAAGAATTACAGGAAAACAAAACCAAACAAAAACAAAAACAAAAAAGAAACCCCACAAAAAACCAGAAAGCAGGACTTTTAAGACCTAATTATATTCAAGTAGGACCATGGGTCCTGGGATGGAGGGAAAGAAAGCTTTTACTGGTTCTTGGAGGCCCTTCTGGGAGGCAGACCTGCAAGACTGTCAGGCTTTGGAGTTACTCTGGCTTTGTTCAAATCCCTCCTGGCTCCACTAATTGAATTACTTTCAGCAAGTTGTCTAACTTAACTGATTCCCTCATTTCTCACCCTTAAAAGAAAAGGAGCATGATATTCTTAACCTCATGGCAGTTTCAGTGCATGGAATGATAAATTTATCTCATAAATATAGGTAGAAGAGAAGGTATAACCACATGTCAACAATCTGGAACCCATTCAAACAGGTCACCAAATATTTTTTCAACTTCTATGAATTTAATGCACATATGGAGAAACTGAAATTTGTATCTATATTTTAAAAATCACTTATTTAAAAAATTCTTATTTTGGAATAATTATAGACTCACAAGCAATTGCCAAAACCATGTAGAGAGATCCCATGGAGTACCCATTACTCACTTTTCCCCAGAGAAACTGGCTTCTTGTGAATAAACATTCTACACAAAAACAGGCTTAATTCTCAATTGCTTTTCTCTAGAGCTGAGACAGTGTGTTGGAGAGGCCAAAAAAGCAAAAACAAAAACGAAAAATCATAATGCCTGGCCTAACCACTTTCCTGCTGTTCTTGCTCTCTCATTGGTTTTCTTTTGCAATTTTTTGAACAAGATAACTTCAGGTGCTTAAAAGAAAATTGCTGGTCCTGGGTAAGCATCCTAAACATCCTGGTGTTTGGTGTTTGTTTCCCTCCTTTTGGTGTGTGGTGACTGCCAAGTTCAGGCTCCTGTCCCACAGCTGGTCTCAGGATGGTGTCAAGGCCTAATATCGACAAACAAGGTGTATATGCACACACATATGCCCCCAAACACAAGAAAGACTGTTCAACACCATCATGATAGGTGTGTTTGTTTTATAAATTTCTAGTTGAGGGTACTGTCTCCTGTAATGAATCAAAATCCATGTAGTTTTTTTATAAATTATACGAGAGCTTCTGTGTGAGAACCTGGGTTAATTGGCACTATCATTTCTGTATGTTTTTTTTTTTCTCATAGTTTTGCACCTGTTTATGTCAGGGCCTTGGGCAGTTTGCCTTTGGGCCCCTGAAAGGGGCTCACCTTACACTAATTGCCTTTCATCCTACATCCTATCTCCTCCAGGAAACATATTATGAGTTTCTCTCAATTAGCTGTGATCTCTCTCACACACCTCACTAGCACTCTGGAAAGGGAAATCTTGATCTGAGCATGAGTTGAGCTCTGTGCTGAGTTTCAAATGCGCTCCATGTCAACTGGGTCTATGTCCTCAGCTGGGCAATTTTCATGACTGCAGAGAAGTAGCTCCCTAGGGAAAACCCAACATATAAACACAGTTGATATTCAAGCTCATCTGGTGTCTGGGGAACTATAGCAGGTGGGATTGTTCTCATATAAGTTCATTCTCTCCGGAAATGACCTTCAGAAGTCCCTGGCTTCCTAATACATCCTACAGGAAGGCAAACCCTAATGTAGGTAGACCCAGGGCTCAGTGTAGGAGTTCACAGGCCAGAGGTGAAGTGCCATTGTGAACATAACAAGGTTTCTGAACTTTGGATATATTTTCGGCTGAGTTTTGTTGTATTTGTGCCTAACTTCTTTGGAAATTACAGCATGGAAATGAAAAGTAAATACAGAAAGAGCCTTTCTCTTAAATCTCTGCATTCATAGAAATGCTAGGTGGTTTATTAAATAAATATCCATTAGATACGAATTCAGTGCTTAGTTCACACTACTTTTTACTGGAAGAACCTCACGAGGCTAACATTAAGTAAGACCTCATTGTTCTAGGCACTTTGCATAAATGCATAATTTAATTATCACAATTATGCCTCCATATTGGCATCATTGTTACTGTTACCCACCTGAAAAAGCAGAGCCTCAGCATCACCAAATTCTCACCACACTGGTGATAGAGTCATTTGTCCCCACTGTCTCCCAGCTTTGGAGTCATGAGGGCTCCACAGTGCGAGTGTGTCTGTCCTGCCAAGGTCATGGGAACAAGAAATGGCAGCGGCTATTGGGCCTGGTGAAATGCCAGTGAGAAAAGGATATGTAAGAGAAAGTGCAGCACAATGAAGGAATGATACAAGCTAGCAGGACAAAGAGTGGCCTGGGATATATGGGGTAGGGTGTTTCTTCATATAAGGCAGTGTGAGGTTGAGTTTCTGCAGAGGTGACATTTGAGCCAAGGCCTGAGTGAAGAAAAGGACCCAGCTAGATGTAGCTTTGGAAGGCAGGGATTTCTGAGTGGAGGTAACCCCATAAGAAGTTGTTGAGGAAGTGATGAGCTTTGGGGGTTGAGCTTCATATGTCTTACTAAATCATAAATTCCTTGAGAGGGGTTATAGTTGTTTCTCATCTTGGAATCCTTTACAACACCAAGAACCCACTGTGTCTGTGTCACCCAGCAATTGGATGAATGGAATTGATTGTAGACCACGCCTCTCATTTTCAAATGAGAAAGTGGAGGGAGTCTAACTGACTCCCAAGGTGAGTCAGGAGAAGAATGAAGACAATGGCACATGTTCCAGCCTCTCAGGTAAATCTCTTTAAAGACTAGCAAGGCTATGTCTCCTAATTCTACATTTAAATGGCAGTCACAATTAGCCATTTATCTTGAGCAGAGCCTTGTTTAGACAAATCTGGTGAGGAGTGTGACATCATCCACACACATGGAAATCTGCAATGGGTTGTTTTCCAAATACTTTTGCCTGAGGTTAAAATACTGTGGTATTTTTAAACCATGCAGGCAAAATCACTCCCTCTCCACGCAGGGGCTGAACCATTGCCAGGGTTGCTAAATTGGCAGGGCAAAGGGCCCCATGCCATCTGTCCTCACATTGGTTGGATTTAGGTCTTGAAGTGAGAATTGGATTAAGAAAAAAGAAAATAGCACGAACATCACGGGGAATCTTTGATAGGTTTCTCTTAGCACGTAGGATGAGCCATCAGTAGGAGAAGCAGTGGAACAAGGCAGGACTCAGAAAAGAGAGGAAGGAGGCCATGCCTAATGCCAAAAATGGAGTCAGACCTTTGCCTTTTAAGTGGAGACAGGGCTTTTAACCTCTCACTCTCTCTCTCTGACTTTTTCCTTTTTTAATTTTTCTTTTCTAGGAAGAAGGAGAAGGGAACTAAAATTGCTTTTCTGTCTTTAAGGCAAATAGGAATAACTGTAGCTGGTAGAAGTAGAGTAACTACACTTTTCAAACTCTTTTCCTGAACTTTGCTTTTATTCATTTGCACCTCAGTCTATAATGCACCTGCCACTCATAATTTTTATTTTTGAGACTCAAAGCAGTGAAGTTATATGTCTTGACTGAATCCCACAGCTGGGAAACTATTGGACAAGGACAAACTTGTCCCAGCCAATAGTTTTTCTTTTTTTAAGAGGAAACAGAGGGTCAGTGAAGTTAAAAGTAAGGACTGAGTTCACAGTTAGCAATTGTGAAGCTGGCAGTTTTGTGACTTGGATTAAGGCTGGTGTTCTTCATATAGTACATGCTGTGCCAGGAGCCTTCTGTGGCTCTGGGGTTTTCTAAGAGGCAGTGGGAGCATGATTCCTTAGTGATCACACATTAAACACCTAAAAGTATTTTATAACAACCAAGGGAAGGCACTAGCCTTTGGTCTTGTTAATTTGGGCTGCTGTAACAGCCTTTGGTCTTTGTTAATTCAGGCTGCTGTAACAAAGTACTGTAGACAGGGGAACTTATCAACAATGGAAACTTGTTCTTCATAGTTATAGAGGTTGGAAGTCCTAGCTCAGGGTGTCAGCATGGTTAGGTTCTGGCGAGAGCACTCTTTCAGTTGTAGACTGCCAACTTCTGGTTGTATCCTCACAGCAAAGACAGGGAGCAAGGTGTTTAGTGACTGCTAGGAGAGCACTAATCCATTCCTGAGGCTCCCCGTCTGCTTGACCTCATCTCATCCTAGTCACTTCTCAAAGGTGCCACCTACTTACACCATTGCATGGAGGGGTAGTATTTCAATGTATGAATTTTAAGGGGATATAAACATTCAGTCCATAACAACTACAATCCTAAGAAGAAGGCTATAAAAATGAGATGTGGAAGAAAGAATTCTATGGCACTTTAGAGAGAGAACAAGGAAAGGTTTTTTGAAATACATGCTCCACATGGGGTTTGTCCTGTTGGAATCTACCATGTAGAGATTGCCATCCCTGGGCACAGAATGGTTACTCAATGAATGTTAGCAAAGGAATGATACCACCTCATTGGGCCTGGACTTAAATCTGTGTTGTTTATTCTCTGTTCTGGCACGTGGAACAGGACTTATGCAGCCTTGTAGGTTAATGGAAAAGAGAAAAAGAAAGAGTTACATAGGTTTTCAATTGATGCTGAATAACCTGAATACTATGCCTTCATAGGGCTAGTACTAGGTCTTAGATGAAGGCATGGTTCTTGTTCTGAGAAATTGCCCAATATGGATTGAATATTTTCTAATAAATCAATGAGGGGGCAGGGTTTTAATTATAGGCCTGTGAGTGTATATGTACTGGAATTTCAATTGGGAAGTAGAACCCATTCTGGGGCATCAGGGAAGCTGTTGGATTTGCAAGACTGTCACTTCATTTGGTTCTTTTTGAGCCTGGTCTATCATAGCAACAGGTGTGAATAGGATGAGACTGTGTCAGAAGCAATGTGATCGTGATTCTGATGGTGTTGATGGGAGAAAAGGGTCAGGAATAAAAGTGAGGTATAATTAAAGAATGGAGGGGCGCCTGGGTGGCTTAGTCGGTTAAGCGTCCGACTTTCGCTTGGGTCATGATCTCGCAGTTCGTGGGTTCGAGCCCCGCGTCGGGCTCTGTGCTGACTGCCAGCTCAGAGCCTGGAGCCTGTTTCAGCCTGTGACTCCCTCTCTCTCTGACCCTCCCCTGCTCACGCTGTCTGTCTCTCTCTCTCTCCTAAAAATAAATAAAACATTAAAAAAAAAAAAGAATGGATTTGTTCAGTAATATTTTAATTTTAGAGCCTGTTATGGGTTGAATTGTGTCCTCCTGAAAGGATATGTTGAAATCATAACCCAAGCACATCAGAATGCAAACTTTGTTAGAAATGCAACCAATTTAAGATGAGGTTGTTTGGGTGGCCAAAGCCAAAATGACCAGGGTTCTTGTAACAAGAGGAGAGACACACAGGACGGGGAATACCCTATGATGACACAGACATGCATGGGGAGAAGATGGCCATGTGGAGATGAAGGCAGAGATCTGACTGATGTGGCCACAAGCCAAGGAATGCCTGGGCTGGTAGAAGCTAGCAGAGGCAACGAAGGGTCCTCTGCTATAGGTTTTGGAGGGAGCGCAGTCCCGCTGACAGGTTGATGGAAGACAGCTGGCCTCCAGAACTGTAAAAGACATTTCTGTGGTTTTAACTGACCTAATTTGTGGTACATGTTACAGAAGCCCTCAGAAACTAACACAGAGACTTAAGTTTATAACTTTGACACACCATTAGTTTGGAAGTTTTTAAAAAAAAATTTTGGTAAGGTTTATTTATTTTTAAGAGAGAAAGAGACAGAGTGCTAGTAGGGGAGAGGCAGAGAGAGAGGGAGACAGAGAATCTGAAGCAGGCTCTAGGCTCTGAGCTGTCAGCACACAGCCTGACTCAGGGCTTGCATTCATGAACTGTGAGATCATGACCTGAGCCGAAGTTGAATGCTTAATCGACAGAGTCACTCAGGTGCCCTGTAATTTGTTTTAAAATAAATGATCTGAGGTTTTTAAGGAATACAAGTATGATAGACCATTTTCATGTGTTGTAGAGGGAGAGACCATGGCTTTAAATGCTGGTGGTCAGCGATCTTATGACTAGCAGCTACAATTTCTCTTTAATTAGCCCTTGAGATAATGTATTCAACTCTTCTAGGCTGTCTAACAGAAAGACTGCCCTGTCTTCACGACATGGTATACCGCTCCTTCAGCCTTTGCTCTTGATTATAGGGAATGGGAGGAAATCATCCCTGAGTCATCTTCCAGGACCCTACAATTGCCACTTAAGCCTTTTGAGCAGCATAAGCACCAACAGCATAAACACAGTGCAATAAACCTTCTTCTTTTGCTGACTGTGCAAGTTTGCCAAATTCTATTAATTTCTATCCAACCAGAGACTGAGTACAGGCCTTCAGCCTACATTTACATTGCTTGTCTACACTTTGAAGAAGACGTAAGGTATAAATTCACTCACACTGTTTGGATACCTGTATAGTCCCAGATACTATGCTCATGTTGTCTTGGGTAAGCATTTGCATGGTTTCTTAAGGTGGGCATCACCCCCATTTTTTATTGTTATTACTTAAAATTTTTTTAATGTTTATTTATTTTTGAGAGAGAGGGAGAGTTCAAACAGGGGGGTGGCAGAAAGAGGAGGACAAAGATCTGAAATGGGCTTCGTGCCAACAGCAACAAGCCTGCATGGAGCTCGAACTCACAAACTGTGAGACCATGACCTGTGCTGAAGTGGGACGCTCAACTGACTGAGGCACCCAGGCTCCCCATCACTCCCCTTATAAAAAGAAGGAGATTGAATCTCTGAGAGTTTCAGTATTACAAAATCAGAAAGCAGGTGGGTCAGGCTTGACCTAACTCACACCTGGCCAACTCAAAACCATTCCTTGCTCTGCTTTTCTTCCCAGACTAAACTTCATGTCTTGCTCCATGCCTGCTTTTCTTTATACTCATACTGGCTCTGCAGGGCCCTCTGGGTCTTATTGTGACAGAGGTAAGAGATAAGAGGGGTCAATAAAGCCCTCTCCCCAAGTCACATTCTCAAGGCCCTCTTCCTTCTTCCTTCCAGCCTGGTCCAGGGCCACTTTCCAGACATGTGGTTCTCCAGTACATCTTGTCCAAAGTGGAGATGAATGTGGTGAGGAGAGAAGATGGGAGTTTTCAGTTCAGAGTTTCATTTAATAGCCTGCATGAAGTTCAGTTCCCTTAACTGACTTTGAGGACTCCATTTTGTTCTGGTCCACAGTTTGTTATCTAGGTAGGTGGAGTAACATGGAAGTTGACACCGGGCTCTGTATTGGATATTTTTATGTGCTACCACAGATCCTTTAGGCCATCTGTCAGGACCCAGCTCTGGCTACAATCACATTCTACATGAGCTTCATCAGCCATCTCTACTGCATCTACTCCATATCTACTACTTAACAGTCTGCCAGCACCTAACCTGATATTCACTACTTGAGCCTCTCACCTCCAATTCTGAACACCTCATTTGCCTCTGAAGCATGAGGTACTCACTTAAGCCCAAATGGAAGTATAAGGGAGTTAAATCCTATAGGGAACATTGGGAAATATAATCTGGCAGATAAGCTTTTCCTTTTCATGCCTCCCAAGGGACTGTCAAGGACTCAATAGTTTTTAAGGACCCTAGGAAGATAGCACTATGCAATAGTGGGATGGAACACTTACTTGGGCATGATACAAAATGCTGAGCCAGCTCAGTGCCATCATATCACATTGGGTCTCCTTCCTAACATCACATTCCCATTTGCCTTCATCCTAGTTTCCCTAAGATCAAATTTTCTAGTAGTGCTTTAAACTCTTTTCTGGGGACCCAGGTTAAGACAGATTTCTCCTATGGTTGGTTTTATAGTGTTTTCTCTGAATCATGTGGGACACTTGTTAAAAATACAGATTCCAGGAACCCATTCCAGACCTATGATTAAGATCTCTGGGCTTTAGATATAGTGCTGTGCATTCTAAAAAGGCTCTGATGGTGATTCTCATGCACATCACAGTCTGAGAACTGTGGTGCCCCAGTGTTCCAGTCTAGGGTAAAAGGAGGAAGAAGGGCAGGGTATGTGCCCTCAACATCTTATTTGTCTGGAACAACTGAGAAATGTACAGCTATGGCTTGCAAACTCACCTTTCATCTTCCAAAATATGATACACTTCCTGCCACAGGTGAATGATTCCAGATACATGTGATTGCAAAAGAAATCTTAAAGCCCATTCAAGAAAAGTCAGTTATGGACCTGAAGTCACCAGAAGCTACCACATAGATTCAGGACAGTAATCTCACTGACATTGGATTGGCCTCATGCCTGCTTCCATCCCAGAGTTACCCATGAGGAACTGCTTTGCATTCATATGATTTGTTTAACATCTAAAATCTGGGGACATGGATGTTTGGGCAAAACTAAGACAATCTTCAAAAGGTCTACACAACTGACTTAATTAAGAAAGTCCCTACAGAGTTGGTGATGGAGTGGCCAAGAAATTTCTCTTTGTGAGCAAAAGAAACTACTGATAGTATTGTAAGTATTATTGTAGGGAAAACAAAATTTCAGCAATGAAGAACTTGTGAGGGAGAAAATTAATTATTGCTGAATTCCTTCTAAATAATTCACTCTCTAAGTTCAAGGGTCCAACAGGAATGGCTTCTCATACTTGAACACATTTTTCATGTAGCTAGCAATGCAACTGGGTACGTACAGAGTACATTTGCTTTCAATTTGCTTTTTTATAGCTTCCTTTTCAGTAAAACTACCTAGTGTGGCAGGTGAAGAATGGACTAGGATGTCACACAGAAATGGCTTCAAAACCCAGCTTGGCTCTTCACTATCTTGGGAACATTGAACAAACTATTCATTGTGTCTAAATTTTGGTCTACTTATTTGGACAATGGACACTTGGTTTTAGCTTTCATAGGTTGTGAGAATAGCATGAGGCTAACTATAAAAGGGCATAGTATGGGATAGGAATTTAAGAAATTGTCATGAAGTGTCTTTGTCAGCTCATCATTACGGTAATTAAACTGGGACAAGAAGACAGTAACAGTATGCATCTATGGAATTATTGATGGTTTTGTGTTGATTTGTGTGATATAAATAGGACTGTGAGTACAAAAGCTGACATAGACATTTTTCCCCCCACTCTGGATAATATCTTTAGCAGAACAGAAAAAGAAAGGAAAGTTAACTTGGTTGCTGCATTGTGAGACCCCAGTCTATGCAAGTAGGACTAGAAGTTGTAATTCTATGGTAGAGATGGTGGTGTCATTGGTGGTGGTATGGTGGACTACATCAGATTTAGGGAAAGTTACAAACTAATTGGTCTAGAGTTTCATGGGCATATCATTCTGAAGAAATTTGAAAACATGGGTTCAGCTTCCAGAGGTCCTTTGAGGGAAAGCTCTATGCTTAAGTTGATTGTTTGGGCCCTTATACCAGTAAAATACCTAGACTGTATTATACCCTCAGTAAATGTTAGTTGAAAAGTGAATACATAAATATATGATAGGTTTGTCCATATTTCTGAAAATCTGTTAAGCTAATTTTGTACTTGGTATTCCCTGCTTTTTCCTCCCACACTTAGATCCACCTGTCTCTTGATGGAGCACCTTTCCAAATCCTCATATTTTTCAGATATTTCCACCTTCTAACTGAAATCTGCAAGGGAAGGTCAGGGAGCATTATTCACCATAAGTTGTGATGGAACTCTCATGGACCCTCATTGGGATAGTTAATTTTATATGCCAGTTTGACTGGGGTATGGAGTGTCCCAATATTTGACGGAAATTATTCTTGGTGTAGCTAAGAGGGTGTTTCTGGATGAGATTAATGTGGAAATCAGTAGACTGATTAAAGCAGATTTTCCTTCCCAAAGTTGGTGGGCCTCATCTAATAATTTGAAGACCTGAATAGAACAAAAAGATTGAGTAAGAGGAAACTCTCTTGGCTTGACAGTTTGAGCTGGGACATTGGTCTTTTCCAACCTTTGGACTTGTACTGAAACATGGGTTCTAATTTTGAACTCAAGCCTGCCAACTTTCAAACTGGAACTTAAGCCATATACTCTCCTGGTCTTCAGGCCCTTGGATTCAGTCTGGAATTACAATTTGACTCCTCTAGGTCTCTCTCTTGCTGGTAGAAGATCTTGGGAGTTTTATTACCCTTGTAACCACACAAACCAATTTCTTATTATCTGTCATCTATCTATGTATCTATCTATCCAACTGTCTAACTCCAAAGCCAAAGAAATGTTCATGGTGATTTTACAGTGACTCTGGAATTATCATTATTTTGCCTGAGAGACATAGGTGGGTTCCAATTATACATCCACAGTGCTTCACAGTCTCCAAAAATTTAGCACTTATTACCTCATTCAAACCTCAAAATCTGACTTGTGATGTAGGTACTATTTTTAATTTTACAGATAAGGAAACTTGAGACTCAGTGAAATGGAGAAACCTGTTAATCATACAGCCTGAATGCAGTGACCATGCTGGAGCTCAGATCTGACTCCAAGCCATGTGCATCAACCCTTATTCAAGGACAAGTAAAGGGCTTTAGGCTCTTACTGGACCTAGGTGAGGACAGTTACCTGAAAAATTTCTGTCTTTTATAAAGTAAAAGAAACATGGTTCTGTGTAAACAATGCAAATGGGAATATGCAAATGTCATGGCAGAATATATGCATGGTGTATCTATAATTACACAGAGGTTTTGCATTTAGAAATTGTATCATTCAATTGTTTTACTGCCTAAAACACTTCAGCAAATTGGGATGACTTCAACCTGATTGAAAATGATGATCATCTTTTGCACATGTAAGAGGTCTTAGCAGCTCTACTCTTTTCCTAGTTCAAATTTCTCTAAGTCCTCAATTAATTCTGTAACTTGAAGATGCCATGGGGCTATCACCATCCAACTTTTATGGACATGAATAAGATATATTTGTTTTATTTTTTGTCAATACTCTGACAAGGAAACGCTTAAAATTATGCTACAGATTTTGTAAGCAGATATTGTCTATTTCAGGCTTGGTGGCATCTATTGCCATAGACATAAACTTCAATCCTCTCCTTAAAACTGTTCCCCCCCCCTTGTCTCTTCCCTGCCAGTGTGGTTGAATGTCCTACACTAAATGACATGTCCTGTTTCCTCTGTACCAGGTTGGATGTGCAAGAGCAGAGCTGAAAACTTGCATTACTTGCTAGTACTATAAATTTCCACTGAACTGCTGGCCTTTGCCATGTTTTGTGCTAGATGTTGGCAGGATGAATAAAACCCAGCCCTGGCTCTCAAGGAACTTTTAGTGAGGTGAGAGACTGAAAATAAACAGACAAATTGTTTGGTGAATGAACAAACAATATATATGCATAAGGGGTCTTGGGATAAAGCTGGTAATATGCAGGAGCTGATCATAATAAAAGCTCACATAGTGCTTGCCATGGGCCACCATAATTAGGGCTTTACCTATATTACCTCATAATAACTCTGTGAGGTAGGTTACTATAGTCCTCATTTTATAGATGGGGACACTGAGGCATGGAAAAGGTGAAGTAGCATGGAGGTATGTGAACTGAGAGTTGAATCCAGGTAGATTGCCTCATCCACTTAGCTGCTATCCTATACTATCTTAGCTGGTGGTCAGGGGGAGAAGGAGTGGTTAACCAGTCAGAGGAAGTGGGAAGCACATTTGATTTAGACAGAATTGCCTATTCTGAAGCAGAGACTGGGAAGATGAGGCAGAGATGGAGACCTGCAGCTTGGGATGTCTGTGGCACACAGGTGTGAAGACACATGTACCAAAGGTATGACTAGACATATGATAATATTTATCTTACCCCTTCCAGTTAAAGACTTCCCTGTTTTATTCTGAAGGCAAAAATAAGCCATTAAAGAATTTTATGTAGAGGTGTGTCATGACCCGATTTCCATTTTCCATGAGGTCATTTGAAGGAAGTGTGAAGGAGAGTATCTACAATATCTAGTAGAGTATCTAGAGTACGTAGTATCTAGGAAAGCATATATTCAGAGACTAGAGAGGGGACTCAAATCAAAGAGACCAGAGGGGAGACTTTTAGAATTGTCTAGGTACGGGGGAAAGAAAGATGGTGCAGGCAGAAAGAGCAAGATGGACTAGAAGGCTTTTAATTGATAGTCTAGACAGGTGAAGAGCGAGATGGTGAGGACTGTGGCCAGGTTGGATGGGTCTATAGAAATATATAAGATGGATCAAGGAGGAGGAAGTTAACCCTGTTTTGGATGTTGAAGGCTAGAGGTACTTGGGATGTATGTTTGTGATGATGCATGCACGTTGTGGGTGAATATGGTGGGGATCAGCACCTGGAGAGAGGGGCTGACAGGCAGCACTCTGGGTAGAAGTGCCTGGGGGCTTCTCACAACAGTGTCTAGTGATATGGGCAACTGGCTAATTCTCAAGGAAGGAGGTGCTGTAGGAGCTTCTAGGGCAGCCAAAATCGTCAACACTATTCATTTGCACCACCATTTCTTGGATATGAGTCTGGAATTATCTCCAGTCATGCCTTACTCTTGAGTTGTGAAAGTTATCCACCCAAATTGAATTATTATTTAATAAAACATTAGAATAGTGCCTGGAACTTAGTCTTTGCTGCACATAGTCATTGCTGTGCAAGTGCTGATTAAGCAAAATAAAAATATGAACTCCCATCTAGATAGCAGCTTGAGGTTTTTCTTCTTGCTTGATACAAGTTGGACCTTGGACAGGAAATAGAGATGTCTGAAGGGAGAACAGCATCTTAGAAATAGGCTGAAGAAGACTATAAGAAGGACCATCCAAAGACTGAAAAGCTCATGTCAGCAAAAGCTCATGTCACCTCAGGCTCATTTCTTCAAGAAGGCGGTGTCAACAGGGCAGAACCCAAGCAATAGAACAATTAAGTTAAAGATGGCAAGTGATTTATTAGGTTTGGAATCCATCTCAGAGATGAGGGTTGGCATGTGCCTTGTGGGATTATTAATGATAATAGTCTAAATGTTTACGTTTTAGTCCTGCTGCATTCAGCTTTGGACCAGAAACCACAGGCATTAACTATACCACTAGCCCTCATGTCATAAGTGTCTACTTTCCATTTCATAAAGTGTTTCAATAATCATTTAATGAGGGCCTAACATGTGCCAAACAAAACAGACAATGTCTTACAGGGGAGACATACGTTTATGTGTATGTTTAATGTCTAAACATGACTAGCCTGTGTTCCTTGCTCTGTGCTCTTATGCTTCTTGCCTGAAGGTCTTTTGTTTTAGGAAATTCTGCACTTCTTAGTGTAATTGAGGAGAGAGACAAAGAAACTATCCACCTCCTCCAATGAGACTGTAAGCTCCAAGAGAACAGAGTTGTCTGGGTGTACACGCCCATGTGTCTAAGAGCCTGGCACATAAACACATATGGAATAATTATCACAATTTCAGGAAGTGCAATGAAGACATAGTACAATGTCCTTTGAGAGTATGTAACTGGGGTATCTTATTTAAATGAGGGGATATTCAGACCAGAGAAAAATTCCCTGAGGAAATGACAGCTAAAGTGAGAGTTGTAGGAGGAACAGGGAGGTAGCTAGGGAAAAGAGGGGAGAGCATTCTAGGATGTGGGGTGGGGGAAGATCCCCAAGTGAATACAGTTAGCTGAATTCTTTCTCATTTCAAATAGTGGTTTCCTTTAAGCTTCTGTAAAATGCCATTTCAGGAAATCATGTTTTCTGTTTTGTAAAATGACTCATAAAAGAGCTATTTTGTTGTCATTGGCATTAAAAATAAATTCGGAACGAAATAACTTGGAACCATGTTTATTTTCATTCTTGATTTTTTTATATAAAATGATGAAACTGCAAGTTTAATTTTTCTTCTGCAGTTTTAAAAATGGATTTTTTTCTTGCTGGCTGATGTCAGCTGCCTACCCTGAACCCCTGGGGATGGTGCTACCTTCAGGTCTGTTCCCTCCCTCACTTGATCAGTCATACTTCGGAGGAGATCCATGTCCATCTCCCATGTTGGGTAGGGAGGATATGTTAGGACAGCACAGCCACTCCTGATTCCAGAGAGGACATATCTGCTCATGGCAGCCGGTGCAGTCAGAGCTCCGGTACACATGGGGTCTAGCCTCCCTGGGCCTGGCATTCCAGACACTCTACTTCCTGGCTGTGGCGTTGGGGAAGAGTTAACTCTCTGAAGCTCAGAGGCCTGAACTGGGAAACGTAAATGACACGATTATATACCGTTGGGTAAAATATTTGGCACACAATTGGTTTGCAGTGTGTATAAACTAAAACAGACCTAGTCCCTGCTGGTTTTCTTACCTTTCTTAGATTCATCCCTAAATATATCCATCTGGATTTGAGACTCCTTAGTCCCACAAAGAATGAAGGGAACTCCCTATAAACATATCCAGATGGACACGGGCATCAGGTGCTATATACTTGATCAATGGAAATGCTTCTGGGGTCAAAAATCAGGGCATCCTAAATCAGATGGATTTTCTATGCAGATTTATTCCTGAACATGAGTCGGTGGGGGGCTGGATGAGAGGCTTAGGGAGTAAGGAGTAAACTCTAGTGAGTGGAAGACTCAATGGAACAACATTCTCCTTGGGTGCATCAAGGGCTCCAGAGTCTCATTGAGACCAAAGTGTTCAGTGTGGCATCTAAGTATAGAGCGAACAGGATGGTTTGGCTTAGGTGTGGGAAGTAGGTGCAATAGAAATGCCTTCATAAAGCAGAGAAACACCAATAATAGTAGGGCAGAGGGAATGGGATCTGGAGGCTGAGGCTCCTTCTATTGTACGTGTAGAGGAAGAATTGAAAACAACACACACTTACGTGTTAAGACCCATTTGTCCTTCCTCAGTTGGTATGACCTTGGGATATAGCTAGTTACACCTAGACACTGTATTACTTTTTAATTTGCTGCTATAACAAATTGCCAAAAACTTAGTGGCTTAAAGAACACAATTAAACAAAAATCTAATAGTTCTGGAGGTTGGAAGTCCAGAATGGGACTCACTGGGCTGAAATTCAGGTGAGGGCAGGGCTGTGTTTCCTTCTGGAAGTTCTATGGGAGAATCTATGTCCTTGCCTTGTCAACTTCTAGGGGCTGTTCTTGTTCATTGGCTGGTGACCTCTCTTCCATCTTTAGAATCAGCAGCATAGGGTTGAGTTTTCTCAGGTCACACTCCTCTGACCCTCTCTCTCATTTCCCTTTTCCACATTAAACGACTGGGCCCACCCAGATAATCCAGGATAATCTCCCAATTTTAAGGTCAATTTATGAACAACCTCAATTCCATCTGTTACATTAATTCCCCTTTGCCACATAAAATAACACATGCCCTGGGAATTAGGGCATGGATGTCTTTGGCACTGCCGCACAAATCAAATGTGCTATTTACATTGGGTGAGGGGGCACTGGACTAGTTTCAGAAGCTACGGGCTCTGGTTTTGGTGTCACTGTTCATGAACTGTGTGATCCAGTGAGCCATTTTGTTGGATGGTTCCCTATTTCTTCACCTGTGAACCACCAGTGCTGTCTAGAGACAGAGCAAGTAAGTGTAGGAAGATGAGGAAGCAGGAATGGGGTAGATCTGTGTTAATGCCTTGCTCTATTCTCTAGCTGGGTTAACACACTTGTATATTTATAAAGATTTTGCAGCCATTACCTGCCAAAAGGGAAGAATGAGGGAAACAGGTATAGTGGAAAGCCCACTTGCCTCAGAATCTTGGAGTTCCAGCTCAAGTGTGTCTTGAAGCAAGTTACCCTCTTTCTGCTTCTCATCTGGGCCTTCCCTAGAAAAGTCATGTAGAGGCACACCTGCGTGGCTCCGTCATTTGAATGTCTGACTTTGGTTCAGGTCATGACCTTGTGGTTTGTTAGTTCACCCCTATATTTAGCTAGTTGCTGTCGCTGCTGTCAGTGCCGAGTCCACTTTGGATCCTCTGTCCCCCTCTCTCTGCCCCTGCCCCACTTGCGCTCTCTCAAAAATAAATACACATTAAAAAAAAAAAGAGTCATGTAGAATCTGAACTCCTAGACCTCCAGTGCCTTCCCAATAGCTGTGACTCTATTACTATAAATTCAAGGCTAAAGGAGCTTACTTGGTGGAAACTTAGAGACCATCCCAGGATTTGTTTCTGTGTTGAGCTGACTCCACACTGAAATTTCCAGTCAAGGGCAGCATGCCAAGACTCCCTGGTATATAAGCAGGATGCCAATGTAAACACTAGGGCTTTGGTAGGGAAGGGGTAGATTTTCTTTCAATCCTTTCTGAAGCATCTTAAAGTATTCAGAGTCTGGGATCAGCTATGGGAGTTGCAGGGAGAGAAGAGAATACATATCATTTGTGTACATCTCTTATGGATGTCATGGGATGTTCATTTTCCTCATTTGATCTCTCCTCCAAGTCCTTAAATTATACAGGGGGTGTTGTTATTGCCTTCATACAGATAAAGAAAGTGAAGCCCACATTACCCAGTTGGACATTTACCAGACCAAGGCACTATACATCTCCTTTCCCTACAGAAGTCTCTGAGCTATCACTTCTAGTGTCTTCCTTAGGACACAGCTAAGGTTCAGTCATTCATTCAGGGAATAGGAGAATAAATGATACCTGGTTGTCATCCTTAATCATCTTATAGAAAATTGGTAGGAAAGTGATGGCACTACAGGGCAGTATGGGTTCCCATGGAGGAAAGCACAGGGTATGTTTAGACCCGAGGAAGTTGCCTGAGCCTGTGTGGAAAAGGTTAGCAGTTTCCCAGAGAGGAAATGATACTTGACTTGAACACTGGAGGACCAGGATGGGATGAAAGGTTTCCAGGCAATGGAACAGAGGGGAGAGATGCCTCGGTATTCTCAGAGAAGAGTAGGTGGTTCTCTCAGATAGAAGAGGAGGCAGGAGGAAGCTTGGCATAGTGGACAGCATCCAGTGCTGATGTCAGAGAGTCCTAGGCTCAAATATCATCTGTGTCACTTATTGCTGCCACTTAATCTTTCTGAGCACTGGGATTTCACATCTGGAAGTAGAAATATTCTGCATCACTTCATGATGATTATATTGGCTAATAGTAAGAATAGTTAACATAATATTTATTATTCCAGACACTGGTCTAAGTGCTCTATACCCATTAATTTTTTAAGTTTCTCAAATTTTTGTTTTAGACACTACAATTTTCCCTGCTCTATAGATAAGGGACCTAAACACAGAAAACCAAGTAAGTTGTCCAAGGTTACATGCGATTCAGCGGAAGAACCAGAATTCAAATGCAGTCATGCTTTAACCAGTCTGCATGGAATATGTATTCAGAGCACCAAAATATGGTAAGTGCATGGCAGGCAGCGGGGGTTTTGTTGAGCAGAGGAGGTGGGCAGAGGCCAGATCATGAAGGGTTCTGCTTGTTTTTTATCCTATAGGCCCTTAAGAGCTCAAGGAAGGTTGGTCATGACTTGTCAGATATTCATTTTAAGATGATCACTCTGGTTGGCCATATATAGGATGGCCTACAGCAGATAAGACAGAATATTGTCTTTAGAAGACATTGAAGGAAATTTTAAGTTTTTTGAAAGAGATTCAAGAGCCCTTATCCCTAGACTTTAAAGTATGACAGAAGGAAGTCATAGTGTCACAGTTTAAAGGAAGAGAGACCAAGATTCTACTCGAGATGGCCAAAATGCCATGGAGACCACTTTTATGATTATGTTCTAAGTTGTCTTTCCAGAGTTTTCTATGCAATGAACAAGTCTATTGAAAAGCCTGGCTTAACAAGTCAGTTGGTTGAACATAGAAAACAGCACTAAACTACTATGCTTAAGCAAGGATACTCAATTAATAGTTTTAGTAAGTAAGCTTTATATTAATAGAATTCCCTTAATCATGGATAGTGATATCGTACCAGGTAGGAATCAGGAGTTTTGAGTTTAAGACTTATAATCACTTTGTATCCCCATTTGTAAAATACTGTACTTGGGAGACTCAAAACATTTTCTTCACTGGAAGGTACTTTACATAAAATATCTATGAAGCTGATATTTATTGAGAACCACTGTTATAACTAATAGCTAAATATGTCTAGACACCACACTCATAGTTCTTTTCTTGTTTAATCATTACAACTCTCATGTGAAGTTGACATGATTACTATCCCTACTTTATAGGTGAAGAAATAGGAGTCTTCAGGAGATTAAGTCATTTTCCCAAGACCTCACAGCTAATTTCACACTTGAATCTTTCTGACTCTAAAACTCCTATTTCTGAGTTTGACGAAATGGGTAGATTGATAACAAAAGAGGCCATAATCCTCAAATCCCCCCTCCCCCCCACCTTTTCTTGCCTCCTGAATCTGGGCTGTGTCAAGACCCACTCTGCCAGTAGAACGTGGTGGAAGTGACACTGCCAGTTTCAAGCTTGGTCCTCAAGAAAACTTTTATGCAATCCTTAGCTCTCTCTGAACACTGTCAAGTAGGCGACTGGCTCAGTCATCTTAGGCTGCTATAACAAAATACCAAGGAAGGGCAGACTGGGAGAGGGGAGGATGTTAAACAACAGGCATTTATTTCTCACAGTTCTGCAGACTAGAAATTTGAGATTAAGGTGCTGACTGATTTGATTCCTGGTGAGGGCCTTCTTCCTGGCTTGCAGATGACACATGACATGGCAGAGGCTCTCTTCCTCCTCTTAGAAGGACACTAGTCTCAACCATGGAGTCCCACCTCCTAATACCATCACACTGGGGGCTTAGGGTTTCAACATATGAAAGGGGGGCATAGACATTCAGTCCATAATGACCCAAGTAAATAATACCATCCTAGATTGTGGAAGATGGGAGACACATGGCCCAGTAGCCTTGTCACCCCAGGTGACACTGCAGACCTGTGAGGTCATTCTATGTCATCAAATCATCATCATACTTTCCTCCTGATATCACATATTCAGGCATGAACCCAACTCACATCAGTGCAGTGTGGACTAAGCCAGAACTGCCGAGCCAACCCTCCAACTCACAAGATCAACAAATGTTTATTAAGTCTTTGGGTTTGGAGTTTGTTATGTAGTATTATTGATAACTGATGACATAACCATTTGGTATTCTACCTAGACTGAAGGATTTCTGAAAGATAATAACAAAAGACAGCAACCCTAGTGCTCCTTCTCTCTGGGAAATGTAAGTCAGGGAAGTGCAGAGATTGAGGGTCTGGGTAATAGCTGCCCCTGGGATTTCTGAGCAGCGGCATAAGCCCTTGAGAATGGGTGGTTCTCTGTGCTCCTCATTCTGAGGGCAATGAGTGATCAGGATGGACAGGTATAAGAGACTGGCTCTTGCCCGGGTGGCTGCCCAGCTTCCTGGGAGGAGAGTGAAAGTGAAGCTGGTCAGAATGACAGTGGAGAGGGGGAAATGGTGAGCTATGGAAATACTCATCAAGAGATTAAAAGACACCAGACTTTCCTGTGTGCTCATTTGGCATATGTGCCCTAGCTCAGTCTTTCCAATGACAAGAGCTAATGTGTGTCGGGCACTGATTGTGTTCCAAGCACTGTTCTAAGCTGATTTGAAGGCATTAACTTAGTTGTTCATCCTTCCAATACCTACTTGAGACAGGCACTGCCCTATCCCCATTTTATGGACAAAGACATGGTTGTTTTGGGAATAAAGGATTTTGAGTGAGTAAATAAAGTCACTGCATCCTGGAAATGGAGCTGTGATGTGTTCAACCCCAAAGTCAGGATGCTTGTCTCACTCTTGAACCACTTGGTGCCTCCCAGACACTTAGGGTAAGTACTATGAGAGAGATGTATGCTGCCTCTCTTTACACTTATCACTTCTTCAAGCTCCTGGCCTGTCTTATTCATTTTTTATGTAGTCCTATTCACATTTCACATATTCCCTGCTGGACAAAAGCCTAATGAATGAGTTGATAAGTAGGCATCACAGAATAGTTGGGTAGAAGAGACAATTTGCTTTGAATGTGACACCAGATATTGTATGGATGTTTCCTTCTGGGCTTGAAGTCTTTGACTATTAGTATAGGTTGACTGATATTTATAGCCCAAAGGTCTGACTTTGCCTCATGGGTGGTTTCCAGATCAAGGTGTGAAAGTCCTAGCCCCTCAGTAAAGAGGAAACTCCATAAGACCAATGTCATAGATTCTAAACTTGTGGGCACCATACTTTACTCTTTCTCTAAAGCTGTGAACTGGTGGTGGTCAAATTTATGTCTGAAGTCCTAAAGAATCCTTGTTCTTAACTGGTTCACGGCAGTGATGTTGTGGGCTTTAGGGGCGATGAGAGCACTGAGCTTCTTAAATGCAGTGCTGGACCTGATTTCTAACACAAACACAAGAACCATCGTTTTTTATTAGGGGAAAAAATGCTCTCTGTCTCTGGTCCTTAATCTCATAGAAGACCTTCTAGTCTAATACTGCTGAGTCACAAAACAGTCTTTCCCAAAGAATAGCTGCCAAGTAATTTTGAAATATAAAAAGTATATATTAATCCATAAAACAAGATTTTTTTTAATGGATTAAACAAGATTTTGTCTCAAAGAATCTTGGAACAGAGAGTCCTAGAAACACATACTGCTCATATGTTTCTTACCAACTCTTTTTTTGTTTTGTTCTGAAAGACTGATTTAATTCCATTTTAAAAAGGTAAGATATTTTTATTCTCCTTCAGTTTTTAAAAATTTCAAGCATTGAAACCTCTGTCCATTTCCTGGCCCTTGCACAGTGGAGGAGCTTGTTCCAGCTCTCCCACTCAGAACCTGGGTGACTTTACTTCATCAATACATGTTTTTGGCCCCAGATCATCTTCTTTACTAAAGGAAGGAATTGAAGTGGATTATTTCCAAAGTCCTTTCCAATGCCAGTGCCCTACTGAAGTAGTTACAAAAAGTGCTCCGAACCAGTTCTGTGATCTGTCCCATGAAAAGATATGAAGCTGGAAGAAGTTTCAGAAACACTCTTAGAGATTCTGGAGGTTCATTAGCATATTTAACAGAATGTTGGCTGAGGCACCAGGAGACAATGGATATTGCGTTTCAAAGGAGGTACTAGATCATTTGTAGAAAGTTCAAAGTAGAAGATCAAAAGCAGTTGGATGTCATACCACAGAAGCGTATCAAAATGGTAGCAGAGTGAGGAGTGAGAAAAATTTTTTGAATATGTAATTTTGAAAAATACATTGTGAGCTGTAAGACCCTTATACCTCACAAAGAGGAAAGGGAGGAAGCAGGTTCTCCTCACCTTACATCAGGTGAAGGGTGGCCTTTGGCAGGGCCACTCAAAGAATTTTGTGTAAGTCCCCTGTACTTGTCAGAATATTCTGGAATTTGAGTCTACTTTGACAAATCTGAAGTGTAAGAGATAGGCTGGACACAGATGAACTGGGGACAGACGGAGGTGTTGGAAGGGGACTTGACTGTGCTGGATGTACTGTCCTCCAAGAATTTCTCTGTGAAAAAGATGGTTCAGTGAGTATTTTCCTAGACAACAGTGTCATGAGTAAGAGAGAGTTGGTGTGGAGCCATTTTAGCTCATGGCCAAGATGGCGCCCAGAGGGATGAATGACTTTTGCAAAAAGAAGGTACAGAAGATAGAAGAAAAGGCAGAGGAAGTTGAGGGCATCATCGACATCAGAGAACTATAGGGAGAGACAGCCAATAACAGGCACAGAGGTGAGTGGTTTCTCTGAGATTGACTCTTTTGGTTAACTCATGGCCCTTGTTAGAACTTCTAAACCCAGATTATCAACTCACAACGTTATTGGGCAAACAAGAACTTTCCTGTCACCCTCTCTTTTTCTTCTTTTTCCACATGCTTCAAACCTAAACAGGCAGACACTGAGGGAAGTGGTAGGAGAAAATGGTAAGGAGGGGAAAAAGCAAATGCAGTCTAAAGCGACTGGGGGCAAGGGAGGAGCTGCGACTCTAAATCGAGGTTGAAATTTTGTTTTTCCAATTGGAAATACACTTCTTAAATAGTAAAGTAAGATTATACTTGAGACTTAAGTTAGACTGGAATGTTTTGTGTTACTTAAGAGAAACTATAGGCAGGGCCATGGAAGATAGAATCATCCAGAATGTACTTAGATATATGTGGTGTTCAAAGGACTATTTTGTTTTCAGATCCATATACAGAGGGTTATTGTTTTGATTTACACAAATTGTAGATTCAGAATCAGGATAGCAGTTGTTGTATAAACATCCTTATGCCCTTAGATCTCTTTTAATCTAAAATATTTTAGGTAACACATTTGTAGTGAAGTGTGTGTGGGGTGTGTGTGTGTGGCTTATTTTCATATTTATTCTATCTCTTTGACAGTGAAATATTCCAGATATCAATGGAAAAGTTACTCTAATTACCAAAATTTCATTTTTCAATCTTTTGTGAAATCATCAAATCATGTATTCTGACTTTTGATTTAGTAATTATGCTCAGTGCAGCTAAAGAATATTGAAAACTACTGGTAATAGGTAAGGGGTTAGTTTTCTTTTTCATGTTCAGACATTTTTCTTTTAATTCATTTACATGCCCTAAGATTTTTTTCCCTGCTTTATATCAACATTCCTACTCAGTTTCAGTATCAGTAATGAAGCAGCCATGTAATTTGTATAATCGTGTTGCATTTTTTAAAGGCAAAAAAATAAAACCCACCCCTAAAACAATGAATTGCCTGAAATACCTTCAATTAAAGATTAAACCCATATTCTTGCCCTTTACACATTATCAAAGTGGATCTTTTAGATCCTTGTTATTTAAATGTAGACCTTGCTATATTAAATGTAAATGGTGCACCAGCAGCATCAAGAAAATCCAGGACCTTGTCACAAATACAGACCACAAGCACCTGTCTTAAACCTACTGCATTGGAATCCCCATGCCCATTACAGTATGAAAAGCACTCCTGTAGATAGCCATGTCACACTGAGCAGGGGATTTATTGTCTGTGTGCTTAACTAGATTTTGTGGCCCTCATCTCACAGCATCATCTTGGAAAAGATAAATGCAGAACGGGATTTAATTTGGCTACTTTGTTTGCAGTGGGTGTGACCTTAAGCAATGCATATAGCTTCCCAAACCTGGCTTTCTCATGTTAAAAATGTGGATAATATTCTTTACCTAGACTCTGCAAAGTAGGATGTATTCAAAATAATAGCACCCATAATGGATCCTGTGTATTATCCAGTTCATACAAAGTGTCCACAGATTTATTTCCAACAGGATAACAGTATATCCACCATTGTAAAAATAACACTTAATTTCACTTTCTTTTTCTCCTTCCTCCTCCTCCTCTTCTTCCTCCTCCTTCTTTTTCAACTTCTGCTTGTTTGGCAATCTCAGCCACCCAGAGTATAACTAAGAATATTGAATTAAGTTTAAATTATTTAGTGACACTAAAATTATTACCAAAACCACCATGAGTCAAATTCCCTGCCTATCGCGTGGTAGGAGAGACTCTGTGTCCTCAGCTCAAGCATTTGGCTCTTGATCTACCCGCATCTCTGCCAGGCATGGTATTCTCATTTCCAATTCCCCAGAACATTATGAGCATGGGTTAGGGATGTGGGAATGGCATCTGTGGAAAAGAATACTGAGAGCTTGCAGTTGCCTGGCAGAGAGAAAGCAAAGCTGCCCCAGCAGCTTAGAATTAGAATCTGAGTCATCAAGAAGTGAATTCCTTTCCTGAGTCTCTACGGTTTGAAAAGGTAGGGAAGTTTTTTAATGATATCTAGCCAAAAGTTGAGTATGCAAGATTATTTTTAAAATTGGGATTTCTGAGTGAATGCTGCAGAATCGAGGTTTCAGCAATATTAAATAAAAAATAAGCAGTTTCTATCTGAATTAATTCTCAAGTGGTTTCTTCTTTGTAAGTGGCAACATTAACACTCTCCTGGCTCAGGAAAACTTCTATGACTTTGTCCCTTCCCCTCCTGCTGACTTTTTGTTTGTTCTGAGATTTGAAATTCTGGTTAAGTCAAGTAAATGGGTTATTAAGAAATACATAAATGTCTCAATTGAGGCTAAAAGTGTGAGCTATTTAATAGTTCTATAGGAATCTTGAAAAATGTCTTGAGACTCTTCCTTCTAAGAAGATGGAGGAGATGCACTTTGACCTGTTTTTCCGCCAAGCGCTTCGGATGTTATGTTAACAAAAGCATGCGGAAACTGAAACATGAGGAGATGGTAGAGTGGCTGGGGACCTCTAGACCACCAAAAGAAACAAGATGATGAGACTCTGACTTTTCTTTTCGCTTCACATGTCCCAGACTTGGAGCTGAAGAAGCCAGCAACTCAGAAATGCTAACAGGCACAGACAAGAACAGCCTCAACAAATGCCTAACCTCACTACCCAGAGGAACAGGAAAGGGGCAGGCTAGCAAGACAGAAAACATCTAGAAAATACCACTTATTATAGCCAAAAACCACACACACACACACACACACACACACACACACACACACACAACCTGTGACCCACCCAAGCCAGCAAAGTCTGAATGAGGAGCTAGGCTTCTGTCTTCTCAGAATGTAACAAGGGGCTCCAAACCTCCTGCTGGAGTAATGTCAGAGGAGGTTGAGGAGGGAGCTGACAGGCAGTAATGAGCCCCTTCGCCATCACAGTGTCTGTAGAGACCATGTAGGGTTCTTTGATTTCCAATGTCATTGGGCAGTAATGAGGTGCTCATCACACATCCATACACTGGATATGTCAAAGGAGGTCTAGTGGGTGTTGTAATGAGGCACTCCTACCTCTCAGCCCCCAAACAGGGGGCTATGAATGAGGCTTAGTCAGGAGGATAACTCCAACCTCCACCAGTGCACCTTCCATTGGGTACCAAGGGGAATCTAGACTTCCACACTCAGACTACTCCTGGCAGTACTGAAGCAGCACCACCCTTTTCCTTGTCAGAGTGGCATCAGAGGACTCCAATGAAAACATAAGGGTTAAATAATATCCAGAGTCCTGTAACATAATACACAGGTTGTAAAATTCCAATTTAAAATCACTCATCATACCAAGATCCAGGAAGTTCTTGAAAAAAAAGGCAATCCTTAGAACGAAGAGTGAGATGTCAGAGATGTCGGAGTTATCTGACAAAGATTTTAAAGAGTTATTGCAAAAAGGCCTCACCAAGCAATTAAGAACATGCTTGAAACAAATGAAAAATAAGAATCTTAGCGAAGAAATGCAAATTCTGAGCAGAGAAATAGAAGATGTGAAGAAGAACCAAATAGAAATCTTAAAAGTGAAAATACAATTGCTGTAATGAGAGCCTAAATGGGTGAGCTCAATAGCAGGATGGAAAGGGGAGGAGTAAAGAATCAATGAACTGGAAGGAAAACAATAGAAATGATCCAGTTTGAACAATACAAAGAAAATGGGCTGAAGCAAACAAAGGGAGCCACAGAAGCCTGTGGGACTATAACAAAAAAAATCTAAAATACTGCTGTCATGAGTGTTCCCACAAGAAGAGAAGAGGGCAGAGATGAAAAAATACCCAAAGGAGTAATTACTGACAAATTCCCAATTTTGTGAAAGACATAAACCTACATGTTCTGGAAGCTGAGTGAACTCAAACAAGGTAAGCCCAAAGAAATCTACAGCAGGATACATCATAGTCAAATTTCTGAAAATTAGGGACAAAATATCTTGTAAGTATCAAGAGGAAAATTACTTAATATCTGACTTCTTGGGTGGTGGTGGGGAACATTTGGATGGGAGTGAATTTCTCATCAGAAATCATAGAGACCAGGAGTAAAAGGCACAACATTTTCAAATGCTGAAAAAAAAAAAAAAAAAAAAAAAGAACCATATAGCCAGAATACTATATATAGTAAAAATATATTTTAGGAATGCAGGGAAAATCAAGACATACATAGGTGAAGAAAAATGGAGAGAATTCATCACTAGTATACCTACGCTAACAAACGGCTCAAATAAGCTCTGTAAATAGAAAGGAAATGTTAAAGAATATGGACACAGGAATTGTGTCTTCTTGAGACTTCCAGATTGTGTGAGGGTTGAAGAGAAAACTATAACATTGGGTTGCTCTAAATGTATGCAGAGGGAATACTTAAGGCCATTATAAGTGAGAGGGGGTTGAAGGATGTGATGGGAAGTAACGTTGCTACACTTCACTTGAAGTGGCACCACCAGTAGAACATGATAAGTTTTGAGATTGATTTAATGTTAATACCTAGAGTAACCACCAAAAAAGCCACTCAAAAGGATATATTCAAATAAGTTATAAATAAATCAAAATATAATTCTAAAAAACATGTCCGCAGGAAGGTAGGTAAAAGAAGACAGAAATGCAAATAGCAGGAACAAACAGAAACCAAAAACTCCATGTCAATTTTAAGCACTACCATAAGTAATTACATTAAATGTAAATGGTCAGATTGACATTTAATCTGGACATATATTGCCAGATTGGATAAACACTCATGAGTATGGCACAGTTATATGTTGTCTATGAGAAACTCACTTCCAATGAAATAGCATAGGTAGGTTGAAAGTAAGAGCATGCAAAAAGTTATTAATCTTCTAAATTTAATTAATTTTCAAATTTTCAAATATTAATCAAAAGAAAGTAGACATGAGTATATTAATGTCAGATAAAGAAGACTTCAGAAAAAACATTATCAGAAAAAAAGGAACATACATGATAAAAGGACCAACCCACCAAGAAGATGTAGCAATCCTAAATGTGTATGCACCAAAAAAACAGCTGCAAAATATGGATACTAGAAATTGATAAGACTGAAGGGAGAAATAGGCAAATCCACAGATGCAGTTGAAAATGTCAGCACCCCTTTCTCAAAAATTAGTAGAAAAACCAAACAAAAAATTAACAAAGATATTGAAGAACTTGATAACAAGGATATTGGATATTGAAGGATATTGAAGAACTTGACAACTTGACAATGTCATCAATTAAGAGGGTGTAATCAACATTTATAGAACACTGCACCCAACGGTAGCACAATACATATTTTTTGAAGGACCCATGAAACATATATCAAGATAGGTTACATGTTGGGCCATAACCTCAACAAATTCAAGGCTTCAAATCCTATATTATGTGCTCTCTGACCCATGTGCAACCAACTGGAAATAACTAATAGAGATAACAGGAAAATCTCCCAACACTTGGAGACTCAACAACACATTTCTAAATAATTCATGAGTCAGAGAGGATGTCTTAAGGGAAATTAGCTAAATACATTGAACTGAAAGAAAATGGTAATGCAATACACAAAATTTTGTGAGACATAGCTAGAACAATGCTCAGATGGAAATTTATAGCTCTAACTACATTTATGAGAAAATACAATCTCAAAACAATAATCTAATTCCTATCTTAAGAAACCAGGAAAAAACAAAAGAACAAAATAAACCCAAAGGACACAGAAAGAAGGAAATAATGAAGATAAAAGCAGGAATCAATGAAATTGAGAGAAAAACATTATAGACAATCAATGAAATACAGAACTGTTCCTTTTAAAAGATCAATAAAACAAACTTTTAGAAATATTGACAAAAAAAGAAAAAGAAGACAGAAGTTACCACTATCAGGAAGGAGAGAGGATATTACTACCGACCCTGAAGGTATCAAAAAGGTAATAGAGGGATACCATGAACAACTGTACACAAGTAGATTTGACAACCTAGATAAAACAGGCTAATTCTGTTTTATCTGGGGGAAAAACAGATTAATTCTTCAAAAAATACAAAATCCCACTATTGCCCCAATATGAAATAGATCCTATGAATTGCCCTGTAAGTATTAAGGAGATTGAAGAAATAGAAGCCTTCACTATACTGAATCTTCCAATCCATGAACAAAGTATGTCTCTACATTTAATTGGATCACCTTGTATTTTTTTCCATTAGTATTCTGTGGCTTTTAACATACAAATCCTGTACATGTTTTCTTAGATTTATAACTCAGCATCCTTTTATTCTTTGTAATGATTATAAATGGTATTGTAATTTCAGTGTCCACATGTTATCGCTAGTGTATGGAGTATAAATAATTTTTTGTTTGTGGGTTTTTTTTGCTGGGAATTTGCTGAACCCAATCACTATCAAGATCCCAACAAGACTTTTTTTTTTGGTAGCTATAGATAAGATTGTCCTAAAATGTATATGGAAAGGCAAAGGAACTAGGATAGCCAAAACAATTTTGAAGAAAAACATATAGGAATCAGTTTACCCAGTTGCAAGACCTGTATGGCTAAAATAATCAAGACTGTGTAGATTGGGAGAAAGAAGGACACATAGATCAATGGTATAGAACAGAGAATCCAGAAATAGATCCACACAAATATGTCCAACTGATTTTGGATGAGGATGCAAAAGTGAATCAATGGCAGAAAGACAGTGTATCCAATAAATGGTAATGGTGCAATTAGACATCCAGAGGCAAAAAAAAGAAAAATGCACCTCGACTTAAGTCTCACCATTTGTATAAATCTTAACTCAAAATGGATCATGAACTTAAATGTAAAACTATAAAACTTTTTAGGAAAAAAAGAGGGCAAAATCTGAATCAAGGGTTAGGCAAAGAGTTCTTAGACTTGATACCCAAAGTGTAATTCTTAAGAGGGAAAAATGGATGAGTTGGACTTCATCAAAATGAAAACCTTTTTCTCTGAAACAGTCTTCTAAGAGAATAAAAGACAAACTATAGACTGGGAGGAAACATTTACTAACCACATATCTTACAAAGAACTAATATCTAGGCTATTTAAACAGCTCTCAAAACTCAATAGGAAAAGTTTCAATTAGAAAATGGGCTAAAGACATGAGCAGGCATTTCATAGAAGAGGATACACAGATGGCAAATAAACCCATGAAAAGATGTTCCACATCATTAGCTATTAGAAAAAATGCAAATTAAAACCTCAATGAGATTTCCATACATAACCTATCAGAATGGCTGAAATATAACAAAGTGGCTGCATGGAGAGCCTGGGCCACTTTACGTTTTCACCAGCAACGTGTGAGTGATCTGATTTCTCTACATCATCTCTGTGTCACTCATGTACAAGGTTACAGGTTGTCTGGAAGACAGTTTTACCATTTCTTAAAACACTAATGTCTAACAGTTGCCCCTCCCCTCCCCTAGTCATTTATCCCAAAGAAATGAAAAGTTACATTCACACAAACATGTGAGCACAAATACAGGTATTATTCTTAATAGTATTAATAAAAAACTGGAAAGAACACACATGTCTTTCAATGGGCAAATGTTTAAATAATCTGTAGTATATCCTTAAGATCAAATACTAAGCAGCAATAAGAAGGAATAAATTATTGACAGACACAACAACTTGGATAAATCTCCAGAGAATTATGTTGGATGAAAGAAGTCAATACCATTTATTTACTATTCTTGAAATGAAAAAAAAAATTATGAATGAGAAACAGATAAATGGTTATCAGGGATGGGAAGGGGGAAGGAAGAATGTGAATATAGGGAAGGGAAGGCAGAGGGAAGGGGATGTGGCTATAAAGGGCATCGTGAGGGATCCCGGCTGCGATGGAAATGTTCTGTATCTTGTCTCTTTCAATGTCCATCTCTTGGTTGTGATACTGTACTATAGTTCTGCAAGATATTACTATTGGGGGGAAAATGAGTAACAGGCACACTAGAGCTCTTTGTTCTATTTTTTATAGCTACACGAGATTCAATAATAATCTCAAAGTTTAAAATTTTAATTACAAAATAATGAAAACACAGTGACATAGTCTTCTTCCCTGCAATTGGGGCTACTTCTGGATTGTGTCTTGGAAGTGAGGGGTTGAAAGAAATATAGAGAGAATGTGGTGTGTGTGCAGGTAAAAGTTTCTACTCCCTGTAGGGAAAGACAGGTCAGTAGAAGCATTGACACGTTTGTTCATTCACCTATTTTGTCCATTCAGTAGATTTGCCGACTCATATATGCTCATACATTCATTCATATATAACGTATCCATTTACTTGTTCATCTTATCTTTCATTCAAACAGTAATTAGTGAGACCAAGTATATATGAGGTATGGTATTAAGCAGTAGGGGAATGGAGGACTCTGAATTTAGGGAGCTTATAGTAATTCATTTATATATTTCATCAAATACACTACCAGCCCAACCCACCACCAAGTCCACAAACCAATCAACTATCCAATGTTGATAAGTGCCTATTCTATTGCCAAGGCTTGCCAGGTTGTTGGCATAAAAATATGAATATATATATGTATGTATATATATGTACATAATTCATTTTATAACTGTTCACTGACTACATAAAGAAAGTCTGTTTTCAGAGCTGGGTGCCAAATTATTAGCTTTCTGACAACCCAGGAAATAGGTAGATACACAATGGAAAAGGAAAAGAATTCACCAATTTTGTAAAAGGTGGAGTGAAATTGTACATTCTGCAGGATGGAATTTGATTACACCTGCTATGAAATGGAAGCTTCTAAACAGGGATCACTAGGCTTCCAAAACATGGCCCCAAACTCCCTTTCCCACCCCATCTCCCGGTGGCTCAGCTAGGCTCCTTGTGCTTTGCATGTTCTCTGCATGTGTTTCCTTCACAGAAATGCCCTTTCTCCACTTGTAAACCTAAAGCACCACTGTTCTGTAGCTTTTGGTGACTTTCTTGTTATTCCACAGAGGGAGAGTGGATGGCTGCTTCTCTCTTTTTCTGCAGCTCTTGAGTTTATGCATTGCTCAGGTTCTAATCATATGCCAACAAGTATATTAGGAGGCTCAGGAATCAGAGAGAGGAGGAATTCCACTTTTTCCACACACTTACTGTTTTCACTCACGGAAGCTTGTTAACCTCTCAGAGTCTCTTTTTTGTTATTACTTGATGGATGCAAATAAGATCATGTCTCAGAACTGAGATAAGGGTTGAGAGGAATAACACAGGGAAAATACTCAGAAAACTGGAATGTTTGCAGCACTGAGGAATGCTAGCTCTTATTGTATTATGGGAAATCTTTTTTTCATTTCTGTCTACCTTTTTTTAACTCAAAGCAGGGGCTATTTCTTGTTCATTATAGTATTCCTAGATTTTTGGACTCTTGTACAGTAATAATAATATTGCTAATAATAATCATGTTTGTCATTTAATATATTACTTACTGGTACACAGTAGATAAATGTTTGCTGAAGCAGCTGGTTAGGAAATCACTAAATGGTAGGACTTCTTGTATCTCTTCCAGTTATATCACATTAATCTATGTTCATGGAACTTCTAGTGCTCTCTGAAGTGTCTGAGAATACCCCAGGGGTCAAGGAGAGAGCAAGGGAGCAGGGAAGGCAATGCGGCTTTGGTTATTTTTGTGTGTGGAGGTGACAGGAGTTTGCCCAGGAATTTCAGTGTAGGGTATTTTGTGAGACATTCTAGAACAAGGGTACAAGGAGTTGAAGGATGCTTTCAACAAAATTATCTCTTATTAGAAAGGGCAATATATAAAGATTCATTTATTGTGTATATAAATTCCTCATGTAGGTCGCATAGATGTCTCTCTCTTGCCTTTACTTCACTCTGCTCATACTGGGCTTCTCATTGCTCCCCAAACATGCCAGTCATGGTCCTGTCTTTGATCTTTGCACCTGCTATTCTGTCTTCCCAGAATGCTCTTCTGCCAGATATTTGAATGGATAACTCCCTCACCTCATCCTGCAAGTCTCTGTGAAATGTCACTCTCTTGGAGAGAACCACCTCATTTAATTCTACAACACATACTCTCCATTCCTCCTCTTCTTTCTCTACTTTTCTTTGTTCTTATGGTTCAAAACATCTCCTAGAATATATGCCTCGCTTGATTATTATATTTTCAGCTTATTTTCTGTCCCCATCCCCATTGGAGCACCAACCTCACCAGAACAGAGAACCTTACTGTTTTGTTCACTATTGTGTGCTAAGTGCTTACAGCAGTGGCCGGTATACAGTAGGTGTAGGTGCTCAATATTGAGTAGGTGCTCAATATCGGGCAAATTAAACAATTAATCAGATGGGGCTTTGGGAAAGAAAGAGTGCCAGTGATGTAGAGATGGGTTTGCTTGGAGACCCTCCAAGGCAGGAGCAGATGCAGCCCAGGGCTCATGTTACCCTATCATTTCTTTTCCAAATGTGAAAGGAGAGCCTTACCTTTTCTTGGTGACCCAGTAGATCTCATGCCCAGAACCCATGTTTTCCCTCAGGAGGGGATTATTAATGGGAGATAAGAGAAAGGCCACTCAAATACAATTGTCTAGGACTGAAAAAATTTGAAGACCCAAGAGGGTGCTAACAGGCAACAAACTATGTGTTTTATTTTGGAGGTGAGAGTTGCAAGATCCTAGGAAGATGGCAGAGACAGTACACTAGTGGAGAAAGAAGTGAAGAAATGGAGAGGCCCATGGGTGGAATCTGAAGAACAGCCAGGGGGTGATAGAGCAAATGGGTGTGTCCCTGATCCTCTGCCTTTGAGCTCAACACCTATTTCCCTTATGAAATGGAAGAGCCAAACAACCCAGACAAAGGGCATAATTCTTCAGATTCTGGTAGCACATTGAGCTCGCAAATGAGTCCTTTTGCTAAAGATGCTTTTTGTTTAAGCCAGGGGTGACTAACTGTGACCGATGGGGCGAGATGTTTTTTGAAAAGATTGTTTAGGTTTTTTTTTTTTTTTTTGAAAACTTTATTTATTTATTTTTAGAGAGAAAGAGGGGAGGGGAAGAAAGAGTGAGGGAGAGGGAGAATCCCAAGCAGGCTCCATGCTAAGCACAGGGCTTGACACAGGGCTTGATCTCATTAACTGTGAGATCATGACCTGAGTCAAAATTGAGAGCTGAACACTCAACCAACTGACCCACCTGGGCACTGAGAAAAGATTGCTTAATTCTAATGCCTTATGCAGGCATACAACCTCTACTTTCTGTCACTTTATACCTGGCCCAGGGCTCACAGGATTACATCACTTTAGGGCACATTTGCTGGGCCTTAATCTCATTTGGTGCAGTGTGAATTCAAAGTAAAGATGGGTGAGCAAGACAGTCTCTGGAATGGGAAGAAGAGGGTGCCCTTCTCTTTCTAGTCTCTGGCTTGACAGCGCTTACAAAGACGCTGTTCATCTCCTCAGCAGTGAGGATTGACTATCCCCAGATGGGTCCCAGATGTAGACAGAGAAAGCTCTACCGTCTTTTCCACCACTGCTACCATCCAAGCTAAAGAGACATTCTGTGTAACATGTAGGGACTATATTTGAAAGGAAAGGGGCCTACCAGTTAGAATGTGGTGAATGTGTGATAGGGGTGTACATTAGTTTCCTAGGGCTGCCATAATAAAGCATCATAAACTGGGGAGCTTAGAACAATAGAGATTTATTCTTGCACAGTTCATGTGGTCGATTCCTTCTGAGGGCTAAAGGAGAAGGCCTCTGCTCTACTTTCTGGTGGTTTTCTGGCTGTATCTACCATTCCCTGGCTCTGCTACATCATTCTGTGTATGTCTATGACTAAATTTCCTTTTTTTTATGAGGACAACAGTCATATTGGAGTAGAGTGGGCCCCTATGACTGAATTCAAACTAATTACATCTGCAAAGATCACATTTCCAAATATTCTGAGATACTGGGGGTTATGAATATGAATTTGGGGGAGACACAATTCAGCCTATGTATGGTGTAATTAAGATTTCAATTGTAAAATTATTAAAGATTAAAAACCAACCACTTCTTCATATTACTCTTTTTATGGAGAATAAAGTTGAAGCCCAGAAATGTTTCAGAGTACGATGGAGGGGGAAAGACCTGGCCACTTCAGAATTTTATTTTATTTTATTTTTTAATAGTTTATTGTCAAGTTGGTTTCCATATAACACCCAGTGCTCATCCCAACAAGTGCCCTCCTCCATGCCAATCACCCCCCTTCCCCTCTCCCCCACCCCCATCAGCCCTCAGTTTGTTCTCAGCATTCAAGAGTCTCTTGTGGTTTGTCTCCCTCCCTCTCCCCAACTATTTTTCCCCTTCTTCTCCCCCATGGTCCTCCTTTAAGTTGCTCCTAATACTTATACGTACAAACATGTGGTATCTGTCCTTCTCTGCCTGACTCATTTCACTCAGCATAACACCTTCAAGTTCCATCCATGTGGCTACAAATCACCAGATTTCATTCTTTCTCATTGCCATGTAGTATTCCATTATATAGATAAACCACATCTTCTTGATCCATTTGTCAGTTGATGGACACTTAGGCTCTTTCCATGATTTGGCTATTGTTGAGAGTGCTGCTATGAACATTGGGTACATGCGACCCTATGCATCAGCACTCCTGTATTCCTTGGGTAAATTCCTAGTAGTGCTATTGCTGGGTCCTAGGGGAGTTCTACTGTTAATTTTTTGAGGAACCTCCATACTGTTTTCCAGAGGGGCTTCACCAGTTTGCATACCCACCAACTGGCCACTTTAGAATTTTAGCCCCATCTCTTATCACCTATTGAACTTCATCCTCCACCTGAATATGACATCACCTGGTATTGCCTAGCAGAGGCAAAAAAGGCCAAATGGGACCATTGCCATGAAGATGTTTCATCAACTCCAGTGGACATATATAAGTAAAGGATATTTTTTTAAGGTCACAATACAAGTGACAGACCAACATACCATAGGTATCCAAGGAACATCACATCAAGTCTGCAATTCTTTCTTTAAACACAGCACCTGTCTGTGGAGGTCAAGGCAGAAGTCTGAGGCTGCATAAGCAGGGATGGGGAATATGTCACAGTGATTGACTCTTGTGCCATACAAAAACTGGAATTTGATCAGGCTGTGAGATACAATCCAATCCTTGGGGAGCTCATGGAGACCAGGTGCCTCTGCTCTTTAACTGGTAAAATTCTCAACAGAATGATGACTTTTTTTTTTTTTTTTTGGTCAACATAATGTTGTGAGGTTCAGGGAATATAAATGCACACACTTCAGGGTGAGGGTTGAGAATTGTGGAGAATTCTGTGGCAGAACATAAAGCCCCTGAAAGATCACCTTCTAAGCAACCAGCAGAGTGAACTGAGACTGGGGCTTGCACCCAGGACTCCTCACTCACTAGCTGTGTTAAAGGTGGGAGCAGACGAAGTCAGGTTAGTTTGCTTCCTGATTCATAGTTCCTTTTCTGTTGAATGAGGACAAAGCAAGTGAGGCTCACACAGCAGGAGCATAGCCGGGCTCAGCCAGCCTGGAGTGTGATCAGGCAATACTTACTGAAATAAACACACATGCATCCTATGGGCCACCAAGGCCATTCCTAGTACAGAGCTAGGGAAAGTCACAGCCTTGTGTGAGGGGACAGGTACAAGGGTGATGCTGATGACAGCACTGTTGGGGTCAGAGAAATGGAGAAGCTGGCTCCTTCACTACTGGAGGAATGAATGAGTGCAATACTGAGGCAGCAGCTAGAAGCCATGGACCAGAACAATGGATCTCCAGCTGTGGTACTGGGACCAGCGGGGTAAGCATCACTTGGAAATTTGTTAGAAACCTAAACTCATTGTTCCCATCTCAGTGAATCAGAAAATCTGGGGTGGGACCCAGCAAACTCTTTTATGAAGACCTAAGCTTCTGATGTATGCTTGAGGTCAGGAACCACTGAAATAGAGGTACCCATGGATCAATATTAAAACATAGTCTTAGGAAGAAAAGAAAAGGAAGGACGGAAGGAAGGAAGGAAATAAGAAAGGAAGTTTATTACTCAATGGAATTTATTTATTTATTTATTATTTATTTAATGTTTTAAATAAACATTATTTATTTAATGAGAGAGAGCATGAGCAGGGGAGGGTCAGAGAGAGAGGGAGACACAGAATATGAAGCAGGCTCCAGGCTCTGAGCTGTCAGCATAGGGCCCGATGAGGGGCTCGAACCCATGAACCGTGAGATCATGACCTGAGCCGAAGTTGGACGCTTAACTGACTGAGCCACTCAGGCGCTCAATGGAATTTATTTAAATGAAAAGCATACACATGCACAAAAATATTTGATGAAAGAGACCCCATTCTGAGTTTCTCCCATATGAGAAAGGAAACATGAGAAGAAATGAGTGATGAAGGGATAGAAAGAAAGGAGCTTTGACCCTTTAAGTAAATGCTGATGTTGTCCCATGGCCTGAGGAGGAGGGTGCACTTACAATTCTGCTCAAACTCGTGGACGAGATGGGATGATCCCTAGCAACTAGCACAACACTGGTTAAATCCTCCTGTTGTGCTAGACATGGTTCTCAGGGTCACGGACACCACCTTCCCAGCTCCTCCCTGTACCCCCAGACACACCTGCTCACACCTGCCTGTTTCAGAATTGAGTCCACCAAAGCAGGAAAGCTGGGGAAATGTGCCCCAGCTCACGTGGTTAGGAGCTCATAGGAGTCTCTCAAATCTTTTATGACTTGTGGGTTTAGCTCAGTGATTCTCAAAAAGTTCTTGCCTCTCAATGGATAGTTGACAATGTCTGAAGATTTATTTGGTTGTGCAACTGGGGGGGGGGAGGGGCTTCAGATCCCTAAGCTTAGTAGGGGCCAAGGATGCTGCTACACATCCTACAATGCACAGAACTTCACACAGCAGTTATCCAGCCCTAAGTGTCAATAGTGATAACGTTGGTATGCTCTGACACATCTCCCACATAAAACCTCTCTTGTATCGTCCAAGCCAGAATTTGTGAAATTGTGTTTAGAAGGATGTATACATGCCACATGTTTTGTACAGTTATGTTGCATTTGTATAGTTGACCTAAATATATTTGTGATTTTATTATTTATTTATCATGTACCAAACCTATCCAAGTTTAACTATTTTACACAGCAATTTACTATCCTGTAGAGCCATATTTTTTTTTGCCATAAGCCTCAATCCATATGCATTTTATATCATGATTTCTATTGGTTTCCTGACAGTACATAACCACTATTAGCATCTCATACTCAAATATTTGGATCATTGCTAGGTGAGCATGATTTCTTCCTCTTCTGATTTTGTCTATTTATGTCTCATTTGGTACTTTGTAGCTTTGAATATAGTATCTCTGTAGCTTCTTGATACTGTAAGCTTTTGGAAGTCACAACTGAATTGTATTTTCCTGGTGTTTGATGTTTATTAAAACTTGAACTACAAGAACAACACTACATTTTTTGAAAAAGGTAATTTATATACAATTACCTGTCCCCTCTGCCCCCTTTCTTTCATAATATTTACTTGGTCACATTTTATTCAATGTTTAATGTATAATTCTTGCAAGGAGGAAAGATGAGATAAATAAGTCATGAAAGATGCATATTGGAAATTTCCCGGAACAGTTTTTAAAATCATTCTCCAGCCAATATTTTTACTGCCGTTTGCTTCTCAAAAAGAAATGAATTTGAAATATAAACATTTATTCATATGACTCAAACCTCTAACTTTGTCCAAGTACACCCACAGGATGCTGATCAGTACAACATGGATTGAAGAGTAGAAACCAACAGCCATGGCCAGTGAGTGTGCTGGCAGTGGCTGTGTGGTCCCAGTCACCCCACCTCACCATGAGTATTTCTGGGCACCCATCTGTTAAGTGAAAGGTTTGCACCCAGTATCTATAGCTTCCTTGCTCTAAGAGGGGCCACTGCTGCTCCACTGAACTGACACTGTGCAGACTTCTCTTCTGCACTGTTCTGTCCCTGTGTTTTCCCCATTTTACTAAATGATACCAGTATCCCCTTAGAAACTATACTCAGAAATCTGGGTGATTTTTAAGAGTCCTTTGTTTCCCTCATTTTCAATAAATATTAATCTATTAACAAGTCTTACTGATGATGGGATCTCTAAAATAGATCTTAAAACCTGTCACTCCTCTCTTCTTGCTCCCTTTAAACTCAGCCTCCGGTAGCTCTTGTTGGATGACTATAATGACCTTGAACTGGGGAAATGCATTTTTAATCTTGCATTTGAATATAGGTCTGGCTGGCTCCAAACTTTCCCTTTCTCTTTCCTCAAAGGGGTATTTCAGACACAAACGAAGTATTTTCTGGTCTCTAGGTTTAAAAATAAAACACTACAAGTCTTCCAGCACCTGAAGATCTGAGGAACAAACATGACAACAAACAACTTAAAGTCTTATCTACCTCATGAATTGTAAGTCTGAAACCACCAAGAAGCCTTCTCTACATTCCTAGTCTTCCCTGATTATGGCCACCTCGAATTCTCAATTCTTGCTCATGTCCAATCATGTCTGAATTACTGTGCCATCATATGCATACCGTGTTATCAATGCAAGCAGGAAATGTAGCCTTTCCTTTAATTTACACTCATGTGCACACACACAGCATCTGTGTGCATGGTGGACTTCACCAAAGGTTCTTTAGGAAGAATAGAGCCAAGAATTACTTACCTCATGTCAACAACAACTTCAAATGAGACAACAGACATCCTTTTTCTTAACCACTCTCTGGCCACCCAACCACAGGGGATTTTTCACTGGTGAGTTCACAGTCCCTTGTCCTCCAGCCTCATGTTATCAGGCGCCCATCCCTCATCTCTTGTGGCAGGGTATTTAGCCACGTCCTTTGTGCCTTAGCTCCTGCTAACACCCAGTCCTCAGGAGGCTTTCCTTTTCACCTCAAAGAGCTTATAAGTGTTACTCCAAAAGAATATAATTTTTTCCTAAGAAGAATTCTCACTGATGTCCTAGGATAATAAATTGTTATTGTACCTCAAAAGGGCATGAGGCTTTCAACTCAAGGTAAATACTTGCAGTATTTTGAGTTGGCTATTGCTCTACAGTTATTTATTAAGAACTTCTTTTTTTAATGTTTATTTATTTTTAAGAGAGAGAGAGAGACAGAGTGTGAGCAGGGGAGGGGCAGAGAGGGAGCCGCAGAATCCAAAGCAGGTTCCAGGATCTGAGCTGTCAGCACAGAGCCCAACACAGGGCTCGAACCCATGGACCGCAAGATCATGACCTGAGACGAAGTCAGATGCTCAACCGACCGAGCCACCCAGATGCCCCTATTTATGAAGAATTTCTTATGAGCTTGGCATCATTTTGTAGCCAGAAGCATCATAATAGTGTGCGAAACCCAGCAAGAGTTCTATTTTCCTAGAGTGTACATTCTATATATTTAATAGTGCCATTTACTGTTAATATAATTTTGCAATTACAAAATGAGAAAAGGACTATGTAAGAAGGGAATTTAGTCCTGTAAAGTCACAGCACATGAGGATCTGACTTAGGCTGAGCACCAGGGGAAGGCATCCACAGGAAGTGAGGATGGACATGATTTTGAAGCAATGGTGTGCTGCTAAAGGTTTAACAGCAGGCTGTGTGGGGGAGCGGAAGAGAATAGGTCCTGATGTGTAGCACATGCCAGTTTCCATGGTGTATATGTTCTCTCTGTGTCTGATTCCAGGCTACCAGTGTGGCTTGGCTGAAGGTGAAGTTGGAAAGACAGAGCAGTGACCACTCAGCATTTCTACCACCCTGAAATGACCTTATGAGCAGAGAAGCTATGGGATATCATATCTGTCTAAAGTGGAATCTAAAAATCTGAACTCCTAGAAACAGAGAATTGAATGGTGGTTGCCAGGGGCCAGGGGTAGGGTGGAAGAAATGAGGAAATGTTGGTCAAAGGGTACAATATTCCAGTTATAAGATGAATAAATTCAGTAGATATGTACAATACGGTGATTATAGCTGATTAATAATACTGTGCATATATATCTGAATATATACAATATATATAAAATTTTTCATAATATGTGAATACATACATATAAAGTTTATCTCTCTGTATATATATGTATATATACATACACACAGTCATTGAAAGTTGTTAAGAGAGTAGATCTTAAATGTTCTCACCACAAGAAAGAAGTGGTAAGTATGTGATAGGATGTAGATACTGGGTAACATTTTGGTGGGAACAATTTTGCAATATATAAGTGCATCAAATCAGCCATTGTGCACCTTGAACTTACACAATGTTATATGTCAATGATATCTCAATAAATTTGGGGAACAAAAAGCAGAGACGGTAGGACAATGTAGCAAAACCATCCACAAATGACACATTTTGAGTATTTATAGTCTTTGTTTTACTATAACAGCCTTCATTTTAAAGTAAAAGCTCTGTTTAACAACCAGCATATAACATTCTTGAAAATTTAGTGGTCAGGCCTGTGAGCCCATGCAAGCTATATCCAGCAGTGCACTGACAGTGGGTTTCACTGGGCATGGATGGTGCACAGAGGTAGCCGCAGGATATGCAGCGCCCCTGCGAGGTGAAGGACCTTGGCAAGGTCCCTGAGGCTTTTCGCTCTTCCTCCGAATAACCAGGGAAGCCCCTGCTGGTGTATAAAAACAGATGAAAATGATCGGACTGTATTTGGGAAAGGCCTATTGTGGAGGAAGGTTTCCCCTTGTCACTGAGTGGTTTTGGTTGAATTTGAGTAAACGCACAGGGAGACAATTCAGGCTCTGGATGGGGACCATCCTCAACTCTGAAATTTTGTGATCATGAAAGAGACTGAAGTTCTCGAGGACAGATAGAAGAGGTTCTCAAGAGCTATCTTGAGCGTTATAAGATATAGAAATATGCCAGCAACTTGAGGCCAGGGCGGGGGGCGGGGGGGAAGGCTTGGCTTTAAAATAAATAGCCGCAGGAAGCAAAGTGAGTCAGGTGTTTTCTCTTTCTCTCTCTCGCTCTTCATGAGTTCCTATTTTTGAAACATCACTTCCTCCAAGCGTCAGACAATTATATCTGCTAATATATTTTTGCCAACACGATCCTAAAAAGGATAATGTGAGTTATTTATGTCATTCTTTCTCGGCCGGAGTAAATAGGACAGTAAACGTTTGCAACATTTAATTTTAGGAAATTCCTTGTGCAAGAGCTTTCAGAGAGCACAACCCCAGATTAGGAAAGCTGATGAGGAGTCTCAAATAAGAGGGGGAATAATCTGCCAAAGACGTCCTTTCTCTCTGTGGCTGTTGCTATGACATTGTCTTCTCTGGCCCCATCTGCCCTCCACATTTTAGCCACAGCTTCCTGACTCCACATCTCCTATCTCGGGGTGACTCTGCCGCCATCTGCCTTAACCTCTTTCACAGCAGGAGCCCTGAAGCTAACACAGCCCCTGTGTCTGCCCATCCGCTCTGTATGCCACAGTCTAGGCCCCGGCACTATACCCTTCAGGCCACTACTGCCCTGGACACTTCCGACAACAGCTCCCTTTTCCCCCTTCACTGTCCACTGACATCAGACCTGGCTGGGTTAACCTTAAGAATGGCTTTAGGGAGAGTCAAATTCTTGCCTCATTATGTATTAATTACGTGATATTGGATAGACTAGGGAACCTCTCTGGGCCTCAGTTTTCTTACCTATAAAATGGGAAGTAGAATACTCCCCATTTTTTTTTCCAGGGTAGATGTTAAGAAAATGAGTGTATCAAAGTTCTGAGCACATCAGTGAATGTTGACATATTACCTTCTATGATTATTATTTTTATCTGCTACCCGACCTGCCTTGCATCTACGTGTTTTTGAAAGTCCCATTACTTACTCATTCCAAGCATCTGCTATGGAGCAGATACCGTGTCTTCCAAGTTCTCTTGCCGGGGTCATGATTAGAGGAGCTGTTTACTGACTGCCTATTATATTTTATCCAGAGGTGCTTTTATCATTTTTCAGAGAATTTTTGCTTTGTGTTGCTGCAGAGCTAAGTGCTAGAGATCTACAGAGAATGAACAGTGAGGTTCTTGTGGCCCCCCCGAGAGCTGACATTCCTGCATGCTCACCATACATCAGCATCATTCTCCTAAATAGCTGGTTCTGGATGCATGTCACAAATGCTTACTTCCTTAAAGCGTATTTTTTAAAGTTTGTTTATTTATTTATTTTGAGAGAGGGAGGGAGTGAGGGAGGAAGGGAAAGAGAGAGAGAGAGAGAGAGAGA